>NC_090651.1:278621959-278841959 GCF_040937935.1 Hyperolius riggenbachi
GCAACAATGTAAACACATATTTAGCAGCTCAGTGCAGCTCAGCTATTAGGGTTATAACAGCGATTCCTGCTAGAAGTGGGTTATACCACTGAAAACTATGTAGGCAGCAGTTACGGTTGTGAAAAGAAAGTAAAAAAAAAACAACACCCCTAACAAATGGATTAGCCTCCCAGCCGTCATCCGTCACTATTTACAATACATGTTATATTGATGAAACCATTCATTTTTTTAAAAAAAAACTTTTTACACTATTTTACAAGAATGTTTAATAGTTTATGCATAAACCACTTTTTATTTTTTTCCTCATTCGCGGAAGAACCCCTTTAACCATTTACTGACAACCTAACGTATTAAAACGTCATGCTTACCGCTATTAACAGCAACATGACGTTTTAATACGTCCCGCGTTCCCGCCGCTGCTACCGCCGTGTGTCCGCCGCTACCGCCGCTTTTTCCGTCGGGCTTCCGTGCTGGGTGATTGGGGAAGAGGACCGAACGGTCCTCTACCCAATCGCAGTGCCTGGAGTGAATGGACGTGACCGCGAACAGCGTCTACGTCCATTCACAATAACAGGAAATGTAACAATTAAATAAAGTGAAGGAAAAAAAAAAAAAGTGAACATTTCCTATGAGTGTTCACTAGCGCCATCTTGTGGCCAAAAAGTACATTACACCTACAAAATACATTCATTTTCAAGTACATACAGATCATTAATAAAATAACACTTCCAACCCTCTCCCCCCCCAAAAAAAACACTTGTAAAAAAAAAAATCAGCTAAAAAAAATAAATAAATAGTTGCCTTAGGGACTCAGCTTTGTTAATTTATATTTTATGGTGGGAAATTAATTTTAATTTATTACATAGGGGCTTGTAATTATGGCCAGAATAAAAAAAAAACACAACAGAAAAATAACACTTATATTTCAAAATAATATACTGTCGCCATACATTGTGATAGGGACATCATTTAAACTGTTTAATAATCGGGACAACTTGTCAAATAAACCGTGTTTGTTTTATCCACAGGAGAATGTTTAATTTTAAAACTATAATGGTTGAAAACTGAGAAATAATGATTTTTTTTCTTTTTTTTCGTTTTTTCTCATTAAACGCATTTAGAATAAAAAAAATTCTTAGCAAAATGTACTATCCACAGAAAGCCTAATTGGTGGCGAAAAAAACGAGGTATAGATCATTTTCTTGTGATAAGTAGTAATAAAGTTATTAGGGAATAAAAGGGAGGAGCACTGACAACTGAAAATTGCTCTGGTCCGTTAGGATAAAAACCCTTGGGGGTGAACTGGATAAGTACTTATGCAACATCCTACCAACTGCAGATTCTGCGCAAATAGCTTATCCAGACAGGGGTGCTCACTCCTCCCCTGCCTTATGCTAACCTTTCCTCTTCAATGCTTAAAGGAATACTATTGATTGAAACAACTTTTTTTAATCTATATATATAATAGGCTAAGTGCCTCAACCTTCAAGCAAGAAGAAGTATCGCCCTTCCCCCAGGGCCGGTCCAAGCAAGAAGAAGCTAAACACTGCATTCCAGCAGTTCTGGAGGTGTGTTTAGCTTCTAAGGGCAACAATGGTTAATTTGCATATATTCAGCAGTGATGCACTGGGAGACATCTCAAGCTCACTCCAACCTGAATTATCACAAATTCTTTCTGTTCTAAGAAAGCAAACTTTTGTTCTCCATAGCATTTTAGTAAGGGGGCTTTTAGGACCATTGTAGCCCTTCACACACTCCAATGCGTTCTGGTTCACCATGAGCTTGCTTGTTAGTCTTTAGCTTAAGTTCAGCAGCAGCCGCCGCTATTAGTAAGAGGCAGTGGGCGGGGATGACTCACCTCTTCCACGTTCCAACGTGCATTCCACTGTCATCACTTCCTGCAATGCTGACCACTTAAAATACAATAGGTGGCATTGCAGGAAGTGACGACGGTGGAACGCACGCTGGAACGCAAAAGAGGGGAGTCATCCCTGCCTGCTGCCTCTTACTAATAGTGGCGCCTGCTGCTGAACTTAAGCTAGAGGGGGAGTGCACATGGGGGACCCAGGTGAGGGTGGGGGGGTCCGACCCCCCTCCCTGCCGCTGTGCCCAATACCCCCTTCCTGCCCGCTACCCCCTTATGCGGCGTATGCTACGCCGTGGGTCGGCTAGTACTATATATTAGTGTACACATTACTACTAGTGCTAGGGGCACTTTATTTATTCACCCAGGTCTCTCTCCCTCTATCCCTGCTTAAAAATTCATTTCTCACACAGCTCACAAATGTATTTCAGTGTGTCACTCACAGCATGCAGGAGACATGAGGAGAAATAGGCTGATCTGAGGTGGTAACAGGTAACTAAATGAGCTGTAATATTGCTGGAATATAACTAGCTACAACACTAGTGTTTACACTCAGACTGGTTGCCTGGCTGCCTGCTTGTGGTGATTCACTCTAGGCTGCATCCACTTTACAAGCTGCTGAGAGGGGCATACCACTGTTTACAATTAGCATTATTAGTATCTTTATCAGTCAAGAGAATCAAAGATAATAAACACACATTGATAGAATCTTTAACCCCCTACCACCATATCAATAAGATTCTTTCAGCAAGCTGATAATTAAACTATAAACTGAGGAGTTGATAGCAACTCCCCTGTGCAGAGACATGGTCTAGCCCTCTGGGAGGTCAGTATTAGATACATTTTGTATCTAAAACTGATGGAGGATTTTACAGCTGAGAGGAACAGCTGTGTGGGGGGCCGCTGAGCTAGAGGGGTAGCGGGCAGGCCTAGCGGTGGGGAGGGGGTCGTTCCCCCCCCCTCCCTCCCCTGGGTCCCCCGATCTGCGCTCCCCTCCAGCTTTAAATAGTTAAGAAGTAGCCCATAGTAAGAGGCACGGGCGGGGATCATTCACCTCTTCCGTGTTCCAGCGTGCGCTCCACTGACGTCACTTCCTGCAACGCCGCCCACTGTATTGTAAGTGGACGGCATTGCAGGAAGTGACGTCAGTGGAGCGCACGCTGGAACGCGTAAAAGGTGAGTCCTCCCCGCTAGGGCTGCACGGTATATAGATTTTTTATCAAAATCGCAATTTGCGCTAAGACGATTTCAGTATCTTCAGAGCGGCGATTTTTTTTTTTGCGCCCATTTTTCCGCATTCAATGCATCCGTTGTGCAGGCTGGACAGCTGTCTCTAATCGCTGTAATTTATTCCCTCTTACTCCCTCCGTTCGGGAGTAAAATGCTCCGGTATTCCTAGGTGACCCGGAAGTAGATTAGTCGGTGCATTTCCTCTATCAATGCACTTGTATGGGGGCACGCAGGCGCAGAGACTCTAAGGACTTGTGGGCAGCCCCTGCACAATGTGAACAGCTGAGGGCAAGGAACACGTGGTGTTCGCCCTCACACTGCATAATTTTCACCCACTATCTGTCTGCCTATTGCCTCCTCCCTGCAGTGTGCGAGCTCCCAGCACAGCTTATCTGTGTCTGAGAGAGCGAGCAAAGTGTGAACGGCAGGCGTGTCCGAGCAGGGCTAAAAATAGCCCAGTGCTCCGAGACATAAAACGCAAAGAGAGCTGCCGATGCCTGTGTTCCACAACATTCCACCGCTGCGTCCCACACAGTCATAAATTACACACTGTGCCTGCATTCCTTATATGGCTTTCCGGGTCAGTGCACCCGACCTCGGAGGTCGGGTGATGAATCGCCGATCAACGCTGCTGTGGAGTGGGATATGAATTACACAGGCTTAGAGGCATGACAGGCTAAAGATAAGGATTTAAGAAAGGTATGACATGACAAAAATACATCTGCTTGGACCTTCCCTTTAATTGTGTAGTGTTAGAAGGAGGAAGTGCACTGTAGACGCAGCTGTCGTGAAAAATCGTGGAAAAATCGAAATCGCAATTTCTAAGAGAAAAATCGCAATTTCAATTTTTCCCTAAAATCGTGCAGCCCTACTCCCAGCCCGTGCCTCTTACTATGGGCTGCTTCTTAACTATTTAAAGCTGGAGGGGAGCACAGATCGGGAGACCCAGGCGAGGGAGGGGGGATCCCCGGCCTCCCCACCGCTAGGCCTAATACCCCCGTCCTGCCCGCTACCCCTCCAGCTTGGCAGCCGCCCCCCCCCCCCCCCCCCGCACCCATGGATGGGTGGGTGCCGCCCCTAGAAGTATGCCGCCTGAGGCAAAAGTTTCAACCCGCCTCATGAGTGGGCCAGCGGTGTATCTAACACTAACCTCCCCACTCCTATACCTACAGTAACACTAATCCTCCCTTTCTGATGCCTAACACTAGCTCTTCTAATTAATAACAGCCACTGTTTCAGCTGACCAGATCAACTGTTTATTCCAAATTTGTGGCCGATGGGCCAATAAGTAAGTACCAGAATTTAAGGTGTACCTGTAATGTCAGAATGTATAATTTAGCTAGCAAGATTATGGTATTTATGTTTACCTATGATAAATAATACTCTAGTTAGTTAAGGCACATTCAGTGAGTTATTGGTACTCCTAAATCTAAAAAGTAGGTTATTTCCTGCACTATACCGTGGTTCACCATAGCTTAAAGCGGACACCAACTTGCATAGCACACAATGAAAATTCTTTATTTCACAAACAAGCAACACCCATGCAAACCTAGAAATAAAAAACACATATATAAGTAGATAAATACTAGTTCTACTTTCATAATGTATTGTGCTATCCATGTAATGATTCCTGTGAATTTTATAAAGGAAAAGCAGAAAATCCTATTCAAGGCAATGGCCATCTTGCCAAGCTAATGCTGACATCATATCCTCCATGACTCTTGTTTTCCCCCCTCCCTTCTCTTGCTCATTGTTTATTCATTAGCTGCCCTCCTCCCAGACTCTTCAGACACTCCCACTGAGGTCTATACTAGGAACTGCACTGTCTTATCCTCCAATCTCTGAGTCACCTCAGCATTGCTTGTAAACACAAGTGAGCAAAGGGTGTTTCAGATAAGAAGCTAGTCAGGTAATAAAGGAAAGAGGAGGAATATATTATAAAAAGAACCCCAGCATGCAACTGAATGACAATGGCTATTAAAGGGCCAGTGCTCCTAAAGTATGTGGTAACTCCAAAACATAACAGCAGAAAAAGTTTTGCAAGTTTTGAATGCAGGAGTAATAATGGCAGTATTTGTATAGCGCCTTTCTCCTGTCGGACTCAAAGCGCTTGCGAGGCAGCCACTAGAGCGCACTCAGTAGGCAGTAGCAGTGTTAAGGAGACTTGTCCAAGAAACTCCTTACTGAAATAGGTGCTGGCTTACTGAACAGGCAGAGCCGAGATTTGAACCCAGGTCTCCTGTGTCAGAGGCAGAGCCCTTAACCATTACACTTCCAGCCACTGTAGTAGCATCTTTATCACTTAATACACTCAGACCAGTTGCTGTTGAAATTTGTTTTTTATGGTGACAATACCGCTTTAAGAACTTCATTGCTCGGTGCTCTGTGTTTGTTTAGCCAGATCAAACTGTCTTAGTAGTTGTGAACAGACTGCAGGAGCTCTTTAGATTCTGCTTACAGAGGCTTAACTTGTTCAGTGCCCCCTGAAGTGAAAACTTCAGGGTTTTTTTTTAAAGGATTTCCATACATTGTAATAAATATTTTTTTTTCATAAAGGTTATCATGCTGTGTCTAATCTTTAAGCGCAGAGGGGAGGTTCTGAGTTTAGTTCCACTTTAAAGCTACCCAATTATTTAATAGCATAAATGATCAGTTTCATCTGGCACATGAGACACTTCCATTGTTTGGTAAATGTTCAGTGATTAAGCTTAGCGAAGGGTGAGGTGTATTGTAATGCTGTACGGGAAGAGGAATTGACTTAGGCTGGGTTCACACAATGCCAGGTTCACAGTGTTTCCTGCTTCTGTTCGGGCTTCCATCTGTATAGCAGCGCTTGCCCCCTGCAGTGGACCCAAGTGGTGGAAGCGGTGAAGGTAAGTAGAAAAGGGTGCAGGAAAGTATGCAGCAAACAGTCAAGTAAGAACAGACACTGTCCATTCCCATAAGTTTCATTGAATTCATAGGCATCCACAGTGTTTGTGGCCTCAGGAAAAACTATGAAGGTTGGGACTTTGCATTCCAATTGCAAGAATGGCTACAATGGATCTGTTAAAAAATGCATTGGTGTGATGGATTCCATACCTAGCATAGGACGTCTGTTCCTGTTTTCTGTGAAATAGACAAATTTTGGCCATTTTCACAGCAAGTGTGAAGCGAGCCTTAGACTCAGAAATCAATCAATGAAAATAGGCTCTGTCTCCAGCTGAACAGAAACTGAACGGAGGATACACATTAGCACCACAAAGTCCGGCACACTGAAAGTGATTGGTTGGATGCAATCCTGAAGTCAAAACATAAAGTTTTCACCTGTAGCCATGTCAACCTGCAGCACTTCAATAAAGGTGTTATGATTTTTTAAAACTAATTCATTTGTTTAAAGTTATTCTTAAGACAGGTATTGCTTTATGGAGCCTACACTACATTTGCATTCTGGGATAGTAAGAAGATATAAAAAAAATGCCTTTTATCTCACTTTAAAAGGCATCACCAGTCCAGAAGGTGACCATAAATGATATTACTTTATTAGCATTCCATTGGTATACAAAGTTGCTCAAGCATCATAACCAATGCCTACCTAAATACAATAAAACAATTATAAAGACAGCACCAAATCCCAAGACACCAATTCAGCTACTGAGAGAGAGCTGAAAGAGGTAAGGGGTTAATATCCATACATTTTTCAAATACTTTTTTAGTGAGTGATGTACAGACTTGTTACAGGAAGGGAATGCAGCAGGACAGCAAGTTCCTGCAGAACAATAAGTAACTAGGCTACAAAGATCCATCCTAATAGATCTCTGAAGAGGAGGCTGGGAGCACGGGGAACACCTGAACATAATTTAGATTTCTGGCTGAAACCATCAAGAATGTCAGTTTATACCATACGTATGTAGCTTTAGACAGAGAGGAGCCAAAAGAGGAGAAATCCATTGTTATTAACCTCAAGGCACTTTAAGAAAGAACACCTTTCACTGCACATGTACAAATACATGAAAATAGTCCTAAGGGTGGCCACTAATGATCCAATCTTTTTCATCCAATCTTACCATTTCTATGTAATATAAGGTAACTGCCTGAAGTATCCATTCAGTATATTCACTCAATTTACCCTTATACTACATAGATTTGGTAAGATTGGATGAAAAAGATTGGATCATTAGTGGCTACCATTAAAGTAATTCTCCTATTATTGCTAAACAGTGTCTGTGATAAAATTCAGGCTTAAAAAAAGGCAAGCCTATTTACCTTGCTTTCTGGTGGCTTGAAAGGCCTTTTTTTGACAAGTTTAAAAATATCTCCTAGGAGAAAACTCAGGTGAAAAAGTGAATTGCATATGGGCCCTGGTGGTAAAGGATTTAATGTAAATAAAATTGAATAATTGAAACAGGGATAACAACACTAAACAAGAAAAGTCTTTCATGAATTAAAAGCATGGCAGGAACCTGTAGTTACGGTAGGTCTGATGATAAGGGAGAAATCATCAGGCTCTTAATGGAAAAATATTTAGCTAGTGAAAGTCAGATGACAATTCAAATTTAGAATTGACATTTAGAATTGACTTTTATTCGCCGAGTACGACAACTGTTGTACCCGCAATTGGTTGTGGTACACATGGCATAGGCATTGTTACATAGACAAGACAGTACTTGACAAGATAGATGTACATTGAGATAGACATAGCAGCGTACATTACTACAGAGACAAACAGTAATTGACAGGCATAAGATGTGCATTTGGATGGGCACCCCCCCCCCCGAAAATTTTCTGTGGGCACCCATGGCTGGGCATCAGTGCGGCCATGCAGTGCACCCCAGTCCCCGTGGTGAGGTCGGCATCTGCAATGGAGGGGTAGAGTTGGGCCGAACCTCCGATTTTAGGTTCGCGAACCGGGTTCGCGAACTTTCGCGGAAGGTTCGGTTCGCGTTAAAGTTCGCGAACCGCAATAGACTTCAATGGGGATGCGAACTTTGAAAAAAAAAATTTATGCTGGCCACAAAAGTGATGGAAAAGATGTTTCAAGGGGTCTAACACCTGGAGGGGGGCATGGCGGAGTGGGATACACGTCAAAAGTCCCGGGGAAAAATCTGGATTTGACGCAAAGCTGCATTTTAAGAGCAGAAATCATATTGAATGCTAAATGACAGGCCTAAAGTGCTTTAAAACATCTTGCATGTGTATACATCAATCAGGTAGTGTAATTAAGGTACTGCTTCACACTGACACACCAAACTGTTCACTGAACAGAACAGGTATACAGTGGCGGGTTCACTGAACAGAACAGGTATGCAGTGGCGGGTTCACTGAACAGAACAGGTATGCAGTGGCAGGTTCACTGAACAGAACAGGTATACAGTGGCGGGTTCACTGAACAGAACAGGTATACAGTGGCGGGTTCACTGAACAGTACAGGTATGCAGTGGCGGGTTCACTGAACAGTACAGGTATGCAGTGGCAGGTTCACTGAACAGGTATGCAGTGGTGGGTTCATAGTACAGGTATGCAGTGGTGGGTTCACAGAACAGGTATGCAGTGGTGGGTTCACAGAACAGGTATGCAGTGGTGGGTTCACAGAACACGTATGCAGTGGTGGGTTCACAGAACAGGTATGCAGTGGTGGGTTCACTGAACAGGTATGCAGTGGTGGGTTCACTGAACAGGTATGCAGTGGTGGGTTCACAGTACAGGTATGCAGTGGTGGGTTCACAGAACAGGTATGCAGTGGTGGGTTCACAGAACAGGTATGCAGTGGTGGGTTCACAGAACAGGTATGCAGTGGTGGGTTCACAGAACAGATATGCAGTGGTGGGTTCACAGAACAGGTATGCAGTGGTGGGTTCACAGAACAGGTATGCAGTGGTGGGTTCACTGAACAGGTATGCAGTGGTGGGTTCACTGAACAGGTATGCAGTGGTGGGTTCACAGTACAGGTATGCAGTGGTGGGTTCACAGAACAGGTATGCAGTGGTGGGTTCACAGAACAGGTATGCAGTGGTGGGTTCACAGAACACGTATGCAGTGGTGGGTTCACAGAACAGGTATGCAGTGGTGGGTTCACAGAACAGGTATGCAGTGGTGGGTTCACTGAACAGGTATGCAGTGGTGGGTTCACTGAACAGGTATGCAGTGGTGGGTTCACAGTACAGGTATTCAGTGGTGGGTTAACAGAACAGGTATGCAGTGGTGGGTTCACAGAACAGGTATGCAGTGGTGGGTTCACAGAACAGGTATGCAGTGGTGGGTTCACAGAACAGGTATGCAGTGGTAGGTTCACAGAACAGGTATGCAGTGGTGGGTTCACAGAACAGGTATGCAGTGGTGGGTTCACTGAACAGGTATGCAGTGGTGGGTTCACTGAACAGATATGCAGTGGTGGGTTCACAGTACAGGTATGCAGTGGTGGGTTCACAGAACAGGTATGCAGTGGTGGGTTCACAGAACAGGTATGCAGTGGTGGGTTCACAGAACAGGTATGCAGTGGTGGGTTCACAGAACAGGTATGCAGTGGTGGGTTCACAGAACAGGTATGCAGTGGTGGGTTCACTGAACAGGTATGCAGTGGTGGGTTCACTGAACAGGTATGCAGTGGTGGGTTCACAGTACAGGTATGCAGTGGTGGGTTAACAGAACAGGTATGCAGTGGTGGGTTCACAGAACAGGTATGCAGTGGTGGGTTCACAGAACAGGTATGCAGTGGTGGGTTCACAGTACAGGTATGCAGTGGTGGGTTCACAGAACAGGTATGCAGCCAGGGACAAGCTAAGCCTAACTAATCTTTCCCTATGAGAGAGAGTGTGCAGCAGCTCGCCCTACTCTCACTAATGCAGGCACACGAGTGACCGTAATGGTCGCCGCTGCCTGCCTTTTAGTAGGGGGGGAGTGGCTCCAGGGGCTAGTGTAGCCTAATTGGCTACACTGGGCCTGCTGACTGTGATGTAGAGGGTCAAAGTTGACCCTCATGGTGCATTATGGGGCGAACCGAACTTCCGCAAAAGTTCGCCTGCGGGACGCGAACGCGAACCACTGAAGTTCGCATGGAACCGTTCGCAGGCGAACTGTTCGGCCCAACTCTATGGAGGGGTTCACAGGACACTGGAGTTGCGGCGAGGGACATCTCAGCTGCCATGGGGCTGGAGGAAGCCCCAGGTAAGTAAATCTTATTGTTTTTTTCCACGGACCTGTCCTTTAAATAGCAGAGCAATAAATCCATGAACATATAGGAAGCTTTCAAGAGATATATTTCTTCACTACAAACGTTACCATCTAACATCAGCGCTGCGTAATATGTTGGCGCTTTATAAATCCAATAAAAAATAAAAAAACATTACTCAGAAAAAGAATACATATCACACACTTGCTTCAGTTATGGAAGAACTTCCAAAAGGAAGATGATGATCTTACCAGAAGTTAGTATGAGGCAGGCTACCCTGTCTTGAAACAAGGAGGGATGTTTTACTTGCCAGCTGGGGGTTAAATACAGTAGAGATAATTGAGATCATGAGCCAGTTATGTTGGTGAGTCAGTGACAGCATAGGACTCACACTGAAACTCCAAGGACCAAGGTGTTTGCATGGATTTCCTCCCAGGCTCCCACATCCCAAAAACATACCAATAGAGTTAATTGGCTTCCCTTAACTTGACTAAAGGCCCAAACACACGTCGGATTTTTCTGAACGACGGGTCGTTTGAACGCCCCGTCATTCAGTCGTTCGCACGCGGAATCCGACGTGTGTATGGACTATCGTTCGCGTGATAAGACTGGTTTCCAGCGATCCGCCAGGCGGATCGCTGGAAACCAGTCTTAACACCCGAACGATAGTCTGTACACACGTCGGATTTGACGTGCGAACGACTGAACGATGGAACGTTCAAACGACGGGTCGTTCGCAAAAATCTGACGTGTGTATGGGCCTTAAGGAGTACATTTTGAGGTCCTCTGAAGAACACTTAAAGAACAACTATCAAATAAACTGTTCTTCTGTAAACCCCATATACATATAAAGGCCTCAATTCACTAAGATCATGCTGGAGATAATAAGGCAAGAGAAAACGTACCTCCACACAGTGAGAGAGTAATCTTATCTCTTCATTCCTTAAGTTACCTCCTTTGTAGTTAAATGACCTCCACTGTAGTTAATTTACCTCCTCTGTAGTTAATTTACCTATTTTCACACGCAGTTAATTAACACTGTTAATTCACAGCTTGGGCCATATGCAATTCACTTTTTCAACTGAGTTTTCTCCTAGGTGATATTTTTAAACTTGTCAATAAAATGCATTTTAAGCCACCAGAAACCAAGAAAATACTCAAAATAATTTTGTTAGTACTTTTTGGTACTTTTATAGTTGAAAAGTGCTGGAAAATTATTTAAAATCGAAGATTAAAAATTATCTCCTTGGTGAAAACTCGGGTGAGAGTAACAATTTGCATCAGCATAAGGCTAGAGCTATACCATGTTCCAGGAGCACACAGAGCTGCAGCTGATGTTATTTACAGACATTTGAAGCTATATTTTTGCTTTCTTTCATTCTAAACAGATCCCAGTCACAGTATTACAGCCAGTGAAGATTGTCTCTGTGTGCTGGATGTTCTGGACACAGTCCACCATAGTGATGCCCACAATGATAACTGTTCTCTGGAAATGTCATATTTTCTTCACATAAAACATCAAAAAATGAAAAAAAAAAACACCTTTGTATTGCTATTTGCTAGTATGTATTGGTAATATGTATCATTTAGAATTTAAGTTAACTTTGATAGTTGTCCTTTAAAGAGAATCTGTACTGTTAAAATCTGACATAAATAAAAGTACCAGCCTGTTTGTAGTCTTCTCCTATCCCCCTCTGTGACATTTTCACTGCTCCTGCTGCTTTCTTGGTGATAAAATCCAGGGATACGCATCGTAGTTTGTAGGCGAAGTTTCAAAACTACGCTTCCGAATTTACGCGGATACGAAGTGAATATTTGAGTTCGAAGCCGTAATTTAGCGAAGCGTAATTGCGTAAAACTACGCGTAGTTCCAGCATAGCGAAGTTGGCTGACTACGACCATCCCTGATAAAATCACTGTTTTATTCATTGTTCTTGTAAACAATTAAGATGGCTGCCAAACAGGAAATACATCATCAGAGCAGGTGCTTGTTTGCAGAGGCTCCTCTCAAACGTGACTTCACTGCTGTAATATTTCTCCCACTTGTTGCCTTGGCTGCTTGTCTGGGCTTTGAACCGATCTTTCTGCACTCACAGCTGTTCACAAGGTCACAGACAGGCTGGCTGTGAGCAGAGACGCTGGCTGTGACTTATACACACAGCACACAGACAGAGCCTGCAGGGGGTGTGGGGGAGGTGTGCATAACTTCTCCCTATCACAGCACATTCCTCTCTGGGCTTACAAGGCTCGACAAAGGAAAGAAGATTAGCTATATTACAGAGATAGTACAACTAGAAAAGGCTGCAGTAAGCCAGACCACATTAGAACAGGAATAGGAACTTATAGGATAGAAGAGTCTCTTTAAAGACAATAACATGTATTCTGTATAGTGCTACAGAAGGTGTCCGCTTTAAAGGGAAAAGAAAAGAAACAAGCACTGCTTGTGTATGCCAGTCCTGACTGGTATCAGGGATCCACTGAAGAGAGGCTCACGTTGAGTGCTGGCTGATTGATGACCGCCATGTCTCTGTGCCGGGTGCATGGCCTCCCAATAAATGGCTGAATACCGTCTAACGTTAAGCCTCACACGGATCACTCGGCTTTTCAGGCACGTATTCATTAGTCTTTATTCTAGGTTACATTTATTCATTGCAAGTTAATGCATGTAGCCTGGAATAAGTACTAACTGATGCTTACCTGGAAATTCAAGTAATCCGCGTGAAGCTTAACCTAAACAGTGTTCTGTCGTTTATTAGGAGGATATCCATCCAGCACAAGTCACTCACATTGCAACAGTCATTAACAAACCGCTAATCCACCTTGACCAGACCTAACGAAGATGAGTCAATGCCAGACACCCAACCACCAAATGCTCAATTGCTGATTTTGCAGTATGATGTTATCAGCCAACACACATGGGTAACTGCTCTTTAGCGGGAGGGATTTACCATTGAAGACTGACACACAAATCGGTTGAAAACCCGTGTGCACGTATATCTAAAGATCGCTGGGATATTGGCCTCAATTCACTAAGATCATGCTGGAGATAATAAGGCAAGAGAAAACTTACCTCCACACATCGATCTTGCCTTATTAAGGTGTAGAGATAACTTTTCATGGTGAGAGAGTTATCTTATCTCTTCAGTCCTTAAGTTACCTCCTCTGCAATTTACTTTTTCTCCTGAGTTTTCTCCTGTGTAAAATTTTAAAATTTCTCAATAAAATGCCATTTTAATCCACCAGCAAGCAAGAAAATACTCAAAATAAGTTGGATTGGTGCTTTTTCACCTAAATTGTGGTTCTTTTTCCATTGCAAAGTGCTGGAAAGTTATTTTAAATTGAAGATTAAAAATTATCTCCTAGGAGAAAACTCAGGAGAAAAAGTTAATTGCATATGGCCCCCTGTCTTTAACTTTAGACTCTGGCCTCAATTCACTAAGATCATGCTGGAGATAATAAGGCAAGAGAAAACTTACCTCCACACAGTGAGAGTTATCTTATCTCTTCATTCCCTACGTTACCTCCTCTGTAGTTAAGTTACCTCCTCTGTAGTTAAGTTACCTCCTTGTGTAGTTATTTTCACATGCAGTTAATTAACAACCTCTCTTTAACTCTGGAGTTATTTTAAAGATTGAAGAGTTAACTTAAAGACAGAAGAGTTAACTTTAGGTTTGCCTGAGGTAAAATGTTTCCTGAATACTACATGCCTCGTCACCATGGTGATAACTATAGAAACGTTATTAAAGACAGGAGATAAGCTTAGTGAATTGAGGCCTTTAACTTTAGTTATTTTAAGGATTGAAGAGTTAACTTAAAGACAGAAGAGTTAACTTTAGGTTTGCCTGAGGTAAAATGTGTCCTGAATTCTACATACCTTATCACCATGGTGATAACTCTAGAAACGTTATTAAAGACAGGAGATAACCTTTGTGAATTGAGGCCATTGTCTTGAGCTCTCCTATACACACAAACTCGGGGGTTTTCTTTAGTTTGAACTCAATTTAACCTCCTTGCCGGTCTAAAAAATCCGGCAAGGAGGCAGCGCCGCACATTTTTTTAATTTTTTTTTTTTTAAATCATGTAGCGAGCCAAGGGCTCGCTACATGATAGCCGCTAAGCGGCGGCATCCCCCCACCCACTCCGATCGCCTTCGGCGATCAGAGTATGCAGGGAATCCCGTTGAGAACGGGATTTCCTGCAGGGCTTCCCCGGTCGCCATGGCGACGGGGCGGGATGACGTCACCAACGTCATGGACGTCGGGACGTCATAGGGAATCCCGATCCGCCCCTCAACGCTGCCTGGCACTGATTGGCCAGGCAGCGCAGGGCTCTGGGGCGGGGGGGAGCGACTCGGCGCGGCGGATTGCGGCGGATCGGCGGCGAG
Organism: Hyperolius riggenbachi; assembly: GCF_040937935.1. Lineage (NCBI taxonomy): Eukaryota > Metazoa > Chordata > Amphibia > Anura > Hyperoliidae > Hyperolius > Hyperolius riggenbachi. The sequence goes on from NC_090651.1 coordinate 278,636,585, forward strand.
CGGCGGCGAGCGGAAGTTACAAGCAGCTAGCAAAGTGCTAGCTGCTTGTAACAAAAAAAAATTATGCAAATCGGCCCAGCGGGGCCTGAGATATCCTCCTGCGCAGGTTACCCCGAGCTGAGCTCGGGATAACCGGCAAGGAGGTTAAAGACACTATTTTAATAATAATAATGATGAATAACTAACACTAGGGATGCTTATTCTGATTCCACGGAATTGATATTTCCGCATTTCAGATCAGAAATCAGCATTTCAGAATTCGGAAACGGGAAACCTGAATTCCGCAGAAATACGATTTACCCCAACTCTGTAATTTTTGCCCAATCATAGAACTCAGAAGCATTAAACCAATCAGAGAATGCGGAATTTTACCACAAAAATTAGATTGCCGCAGTAATTTTAGACCAATCACAAGACTCCATTTTTTCCGATTTTCTGATTTCCAATTTTCTTTGTCATTTTTTGCATTCTCTGATGCAAAAAATGGCAAATAAAATACCCCTTGGAAAATCGTAAATTGGTAAAATGGAAAATCGGAAATCGGGAAAAAAATCAATCGGAAAAACGGAAACTGGCATTGGCGGAAATCAGACTTTCCATGGAATTGGAAATGGGCATTTCTAATCATCCTTAACTAACACCACATGATTAGATGTACAATCTTAGGTAACAGGTATGTTCCATGCAGATATATGGAAATATCAGCCATGTTTGCTAGGTCTAACAACACAAAAATAAGCATTAATTTAACTCAGGAAGGCTGGGTGCACACATAGCAGAAACGCTAGCATTGCGTAAAACGCTGTGTTTTATGCAGCAATGTTAGTTAATGGATGCATACTGCGATTTACAGTATGCGTTTCGCAAATGCTGGTTTTGTTGCATATTATGCAAGATCGCTGTCAAAACACACATAATAAAAGTCAATGGAAACGCAATAGATTGTTTTTTGTATGCAGTTTCGATGTGTTTTTTATGCATTTTTTTTCAATAAATGAAGATTTCTGAAGTATTTCCACTTCCTGCTGTCTCTCCAGTGTTTTTCAAAAATGTAAATATAAAAACTCATACAAAACGCATGTGCGTTTAACATATGTAAATCGCTAACATATTAATATTCATGCAAAATGCATGAAAAACGCATCTGCGTTAAAACAACTGCAAACGCATCAAAAACACAGTAAAACGCACAAAAAATGCACACAACATTAACCACTTAAGCCCAACTGGAAGAGAATGTTCGTCCAGTTGGGCTGCACACACTCCCGCAGGCCGCGCGCGCTCGCGCGGGGGCTCCCGTGCGCTCTCCCGCCGTCGGCCCAGTGATCAATGAAAGTGATTATAGATCCCTTTCATTGATCAAAGCCCCCCGCAGAAAAGCCGACAGTGTCTCATCAGACGCTGCGGTTTTTCTGAGTTTCAAAAAGTTCCCCGTCTTCATTCTTCTTCCTGGAAGCATACGATCACGCTTCCAGGACTTTTTCACTGTGGCCATCATGTGGCCAAATAGTAAAACTACACACACATTCATTTTTTAATAAATAAATACACTTTTTTACATTTAAAATTAGCTGTTTACCTCCCCCACCAAAAATTACCCACATACAATTTTAATTAAAAAAAAAAAATTACAATAAAAAAAAACCCACATAAATAGTTACCTAAGGGTCTGAACTTTTTAAATATGCATGTCAAAGGAGTATATTAAATATATTTTTTTTAATTATGGGCTTGTAAATAGTGATGGACGCAAATTGAAAAAATGCACCTTTATTTTCAAATAAAATATTGGCGCCATACATTGTGATAGGGACGCACAAAAAACGCACACAACATTAACCACTTAAGCCAAACTGGACGAGAATGTTCGTCCAGTTGGGCTGCACGCACTCCCGCAGGCCGCGTGCGCTCGCGCGGGGGCTCCCGTGCGCTCTCCCGCCGCCGGCCGTTAGCCCAGTGATCAATGAAAGGGGTTGTAGATCCCTTTCATTGATCAAAGCCCCCCGCAGAAAAGCCGACAGTGTCTCATCAGACGCTGCGGTTTTTCTGAGTTTCAAAAAGTTCCCCGTCTTCATTCTTCTTCCTGGAAGCATACGATCACGCTTCCAGGACTTTTTCACTGTGGCCATCTTGTGGCCAAATAGTAAAACTACACACACATTCATTTTTTAATAAATAAATACACTTTTTTACATTTAAAATTAGCTGTTTACCTCCCACACCAAAAATTACCCACATACAATTTTAATTAAAAAAAAATTACAATAAAAACAAAAAACATAAATAGTTACCTAAGGGTCTGAACTTTTTAAATATGCATGTCAAAGGAGTATATTAAATATATTTTTTTTTAATTATGGGCATGTAAATAGTGATGGACGCAAATTGAAAAAAATGCACCTTTATTTTCAAATAAAATATTGGCGCCATACATTGTGATAGGGACATGACTTAAATGGTGTAATAAGGCGGACAAATGGGCAAATAAAATACATGGGTTTTAGTTATGGTAGCATGTATTAATTTCAAACTATAATGGCCAAAAACTGAGAAATAATGATTTTCTTTCCATTTCTTTGTTAATATTCCTGTTAAAATGGATTTAGAATAAAATAATTCTTAGCAAAATGCATCACCCAAAGAAAGCTTAATTGGGGGCAGAAAAAAACAAGATATAGACCAATTCATTGTGATGAGTAGTGATAAAGTTATTGGAAAATGAATGGGAGGTGAAAGTTGCTCAGATGCAAAAAATAAACAACCCTTCGGGCTTAAGTGGTTAATATAAAACATGCCATAAAACACAGCCTTTCACGCTATGTCATATGTGAACCCAGCCAAATGGTTATATTCCAGATTGCATGCCCTAGTAGGCTAATTTATCTGGCAAAAAAAACAAAGAGGACATGGAAAGTCTGCATTATGAAGTGCAAAAGAAATATTAGGACAAACAATGAAAAAAAACTATGCAGCAACGCACTTCAAACATTAATGCGGATGAACCCCAAAGAGACTACACTTTTAAGGTTCAATCAAGACGTGTGTATCACGTAGAGGAGGTGATCAGGATAAGGTAGTTCTAACACTTGAATCCATGCGGAAATGCTGCTTAAAAACATTACATCTCATTGGACTGGATACTGATCTAAACCTCTTTTGTTTCCTCTAAAAAGTAGGACAGGTTGTTGATTATGATTTGCTATGAAAAAAATGCACTTTATTTCCTTTTAGTCTGGAATTAAAGTCCCCACTCTGCATTACTAGGCTAACCAAATATAAAAAGTGCTGTAATAAATTGTTTGCTTACTTAGTGGAGATGTCGAGCAAACACATCAATACAAAATAGGTTAGCCAAGACAGTATCTTATCTGGTTCGCATCTCTCACCCTGTGCTGGCCAAAGTTGGAAAGCATCTAGCCCCACAAGCTGGAGATCCATGGACGGTTTGATATTAATGGCACAAGAAGATGGAAAACTGTGGAGTTTAAAATACCTGTGTAGAGATACATACAGTACACATATCTCAGGGCAAACACACTGTAAGTTTTTTTTACTTCCTTTGTAGCTGTTACTTTCAGTAGGTATTTATTATAATATGACATTTTTGAAACTGTTCCTGACAGGTTTTCTGTTAATCAATTTCCTCAGGGGGGATTCTCAAAGTATTTTCTAATTGTTTCAAAAGATGTCCCTGGGATGATCTATACAAAGCTGTAATGCTCTTTAACTTCAGTATGAACCTGTAGGATTATTGAGTGTGTTTTGGGGGGATTTTTCTGTCACATTCCTTGTTCGCCTACACACAATGGACCTATAGGAATCCCTTGCAAGAAGTTCAAATAACCATTGATGGGGATTCTGGCCAATACTGTAGAAGGGACCAATGGCAGCTGATTAACTCCTATGAAGCTAATATAAGGACAGAAGGAGTGAAGAAAAGAGTAGAAGGCTTGAAGAACAGAGCAATATAAGAACCTGAAGAACAAAGAAGTATCCATGTGAAAATTATGGGAAAAAGTATACAGATGATGTCAGAGTTTAGGTGATGTCAGAATATAGAAGTATGAAAGAGTTAACGTATATAGAAGAAGAAAGCAGAGTATCAGTTAAAAAGAGAAGGATATATACAGTATACACTGTACACTGTATATATCTAATTTATTTATTTATTATTGCTATCTTAAAGGGACCCTGAACACAGGATAAAAATGGAATTTGAATTTTAAATTGCAATGCCTCTATTTGCATTTCCGTAGCCAGGATTCTATCGACAGCCAAATTTTACCTCTTGAGGACCACAGGTTTATACCCCCTAGTGACCAGGCGATTTTTTACAATTCAGCATTTCGCTATTTAACCTCCCTGGCGGTAAGCCCGAGCTGAGCTCGGGCTATGCCGCGCAGGAGGATTTCTCAGGGTCTGTTGGAGCGATTCGCCCCATTCAAAGTGCTGTGCGCGCAGCCAGCACTTTGCTAGCCGCACGCACAGCTTGATTGCCGCCGCTCTGCGACAGGAGAAGCCAAACAGGGGAACGCGTTATATACGCGCTCCCCTGTTTGCTATTGATGCCGGCGACGATCGCACTAGAGGGCCACATGCGCCCTCTAGTGGTGTTTCATGTAGCTACCACTCTGGTAGCTTTACATGAAACAAAAAAAAAAAATTAAAAAAAAAAAGGATTTTTGCTTATTTGTGAAAATAAATTAACCGCCAGGGAGGTTAAACAATTTATTGCTTGGCCAGACAACTTAACACCCTAATGAATTTTACCTCCTTTTCTTGCCACTAATGGAGTATTTATGGTGGTCTCTGATTGCTGCTGCAATTTTTTTTTTATTATTCATTTTAAAAGTTGTTTTTTTTAAAGAAAAAAACCTTTTTTTTTTAAATTTCCCTCCTTCCCTACTAAATTGGCCCTGACTATGATCCTTACACTACACTACATTACATTGTGAGCCACTCCTGTGGACAGTTAAGTGACAAGTGAGTCCCCTGTACAGTGCTTCACTGGATCGCAGCGCTGTACAAATGTAAATAGGCTTTTTTTTGTTCTATATTACAGCCTGCCAGCTCCGATCATGTCTGGCAGGCTGATCGCACATTCCCAGATAATCCTGCTCACCGCACTTGACGCCAATCGGCCTTAGGCTGTTCCCCAACAGCCATGCTCCCACCGCCCATCGGCGTTAGGCAGTCGGGAGCTGGTTAAAATGCTTGCCAGTAATTGGGGACCTCCAGGCACTAAATGTTACCTTCTTTGCATGATTACTGCTAAGTGGGCACCTCCAGGTGCTGAACTTTACCTTGTTTGCCGCATACCGCAGCCATTATAAAAGCTGCAATTTGAGGCAAAGAAGGTAAATTTTGGCGCCTGGAGGCACCCGATAGCGGCCGCCATCAAGCTTTTTTTGCTGCTAATCTTGGCTTTTATAAAAGGTGCCTATGGCAACGCCATTTTTTCCGAAAGGGCTCCTGAGCCCTTTTTTCCTTCTTCTATCTCCATCACCTTGAGCTCTCATTTTCTCTTCTGCCATCTTGCATTCTCTTTCTCTCTTTGTCACCTGGCAGCCTCTCTTTCTGTGCCACTTTGCTGCCTCTCCCCACCAGTTTAGTATCCTTTTCTGCCACTTTGCTCTGTCTTTGTTGTCTTTTTTCCCTTTATTTTCTTTGCACCTTTCCATTTGTCATAAACTTACAGCACACATTTCACCTGTGCAGCCCAAATAATCATAACTTTCCTAGTTTGTTATAATTAGAACCCTGTAGGCTTTAAATCTGTGGAGAAATGAAAGACATTGGTGATGTAAAATGTGATTAGGAGATTGTCTCGACAGGAGACAAAATGGATTTTTCAACTAGATACATTATAGCCTAACAGACACAATATAGAAATTGATTTGAATAGTTTTATTATTGATGAGAACTTTTTTACGTTTCTATTAGTTTTCTGCACAAGCTATTTTATTGCAGTAAGTGTGTAAATTTTAAAACAATGTTTTGGTAAACTGTATTCATGATTAAAATTTGAAGACTGTGATTTGGGTATAACCACCCTCTTTTAGACATATATTGACTGATCTTTGATGAAGAAATTGGCAGGAACACTGGTGCGGGAAAACACTATAAACACTGATATTTGTGTAATAACAGTCAAAATATTAAAATACTATGTAATGGTCCATCGTGCATTCCAGCACCATGTTATGTTTTTATTACTGAGGCACCTCACAGGACAGTTCAGGATCAGGACCCTGCAAAAGGCATGTCCTGGCTCAAGACTCAGAAGTGTACAATAGGTGTGGTAGTGCCTGTAAACCTGTGGATAGGCAGGCGTCTAATAGGCTCATGCGTTAATTAGCAGTAATTGGATGCCCAAGTGGTGTGTGGGGTGTTCGATGAGGTTATATCCGATCGGCTACTACATAGGAATTAACGGCTGAAGCAGATCATAGACGATTCTCTACAACTAGTGGTTGTTTGGGTGGCAGGGTTAGGATGTTTAGTTTAGGCACTTGAAGGGTTGTTTTAGGCACTAGTAGGGCTTAGGTTTAAGCATTAGATGGGGAGTTTTGTTTTAGGTACTAGAGGGGGAAGGCTCAAGTGAAAAAGGGTTACGGATAGTGCATGGAAAAATATTGGTAACGTAATGTTAATTATCAGTATTTTACAACTGGTGGCACCACCCCACATCTAACTCAAGCAGTGCTGCCACATTACATACCCCCTCCCCAGAGGGTATTAAACATGAACAGAAAAAGCAACAACTTACAAATTCATTTAAATTTACCTATAGGGCTGCCTATAACCCAAGAGTGGTATGGAGAGACTCAATATGAGGAGAGGTTGTATTGACACTTATACCCATCTGATGTGGAGGATAGATAGTGTGGTATGTAGCAATGTAACACTGCTGGTGTTGTTGTAATTTGCATAATTCTGTCAATGACAACGTTTGGTACATCATATGGGTCTTCCTCTGTGACTGTTTAAAAAACACTGTCCATTTATGAATATATCATATACTATAGAAGTAACACTAACCATTATACTGCTGGTGATGATCTGATGAACATAGAATGGTACTTCAAGGTGAAATTGGGAGGTTAACTGTGCAGGAAAAAATAAATAGACTCATATTTATTGAAGTCCTTTATTATTACCTCATTTTTGAGAATGTAATAGTACATTTTTGATCAACCAGATGGAGTGAAGTATAGTGGAGTATGGCAAGAGGACAGCTAATTTCCTGCACACTGTCATTTCAAGCTCATGGGTCCTGAGATGGCTGTTGGTCAGCTGTTAGTATGTAAAGCAAATCTGCTCTCACTTTCACCCATCATGCTAAACTACAAACAAAATGTACTCTCTACCTCGAAAACCATACAATAAGAAATTCTAGGAACAAACTCCCGTTTATTATCCCTATGTGCAGGATGTAAGGTTAAAGCAAACACATAATAGGGTTTATGTGTTCAAGCTTCACATACTGTAAGCCAAAGTGCTAATTTTCCTCACTTTACAGATTGAACTTTTTTTTCTGAATGACCTACATATAACATAGTCATATAATGATGACAGCTTCCAGTAACACTGTGCTGTGAGCTGGGAAGGTATTTGTACAGTATGTGTGTGTGTGTGTTGTGGGGACGGTACCTTGTCATATTTGCATAAATGACATTAATTTGGGATGAAGGAGGGTAGCATCAGTTTATGAGCCATAAAGGATGGGCATAAGAGTTTGATAGTGTGTTAAACAATAATCATTTTAAAATCAGGGTTAGCACTAATCTAAAGGTTTATGGTTAATATTAACCACTTCCGGATTTCGGGTGGTTTGGCTGATCTGTGCTGCGGGGGCTCTTCAGCCCGCAGCACAGATCAGATATCAGGCAGGGCGATCAGACTTCCCCCCTTTTTTCCCCACTAGGGGGATGTCCTGCTGGGGGGGTCTGATCGCCGCCACGCTGCTGTGCCTAGCGGGGGGGGGGCTCCTCAAAGCCCCCCTCCGCAGCGCTATTCCTCCCTCTGCCTCCTTCCCTCCCTCCCCTCTTCATTATGGGCTGCGCAGGACGGAAATCCGTCCTGCGCCGCCTCAGATAGGCTTCAGCCTATCAGATGCCGGTGATACCCGGCCAATCAGAGGCAGGGGATCACCGATTTCCTTTACGGCGCTGCAGCGCAGCAGCGCCGTATGTATGTAAACAGCGGGGAAGATGTTCCCCGCGTGTTTACATTTACCCTGCGAGCCGCGATCGGAGGCTCGCAGGGTGTTCACGGAGACACCCTCCGTGAACTGACATGGAACGGCCGCTCGTAAGGATTCAGGGGCATACTTATGCGTACGCAGAATCCTGAAGTGGTTAAGCTGCATGCAAACACTATAGATTACTGTCACTCAGTAGATGTTGGGACTCGATCCCTTGAGTAACAGTTTGGGGCCTGATGCTGTTGTAGAGACGCATCACTAGCTTGCAGGCTAGTGATATTTCTGTAGCAATTAAAGAGACACTTAAGCCAGAAAAAAAATGAGTTTTACTCATCTGGGGCTTCTACCAGCCCCCTGCAGCAGTCCTGTGCCCTCGCAGCTACTCACTAATCCTCTGGTCCCACTCTGCCAGCTAATTTCGTTTTTGCCGACAGGCCCGTCAGGACTGGCCACGCATAGCTTTTTCCGTAATGAAAATACGCGTTGCCACATTACGCACACATAGATATGCGGCAACGTATTTTTGTACGCATTGCGGCCCGCAATAGCGCTAATTACAGTCGGGAATGCGGAAAAAGCTACGCGTGGCCAGTCCTGACGGGCCTGTCGGCAAAAACGAAACTAGCTGGCAGAGGGGGACCAGAGGATTAGTGAGGGGCTGCGAGGGCACAGGACTGCTGCAGGGGGCTGGTAGAAGCCCCAGGTGAGTAAAACTCATTTTTTTTCCTGGCTTAAGGTTCACTTTAAGGGGGGTGGAGGGACAATGAGCGGTGCATAACACATTCTGTGGGTGGGGTGACTGGGAAGAACAATGCACTCTGGGGTCGCTCAGTGGTCAGGTGGCTGCTGTACAAATGCTGGATTCACTCTAGATTTACAGCCAAGGTGGTCTTCAACATCTGCCATGGCCAAGTTTATTCCAGCAGGTGTTTGTTGCTTTAGGCTTCGGGAAATGGTGAAAGTTATTAAAGGAATACTATCGATGTATGCATTTATTTTTAAATGCTGTATGCTGTAGCACACATTATGGCAAGTACTAGGAGCAATTTGATTCCTCACACAGCTGTTCCTCTCAGCTGTAAAATCCTCCGTCAGTTTTGGCATCAGTGTTGGATACAAAATGTATCTAATACTGAGCTCCCAGAGGGCTAGACCATGTCTCTACAAAGGGGAGATGCTATCAACTCCTCAGTTTATAGTTTAATTATCACCTTGCTGAAAGAATCTTGTTGATATGGTGGTAAGGGGTTAAAGATTCTAGCAATGTGTGTTTATTATCTTTTGCTTCTCTTGACTGATAAAGATACTAATAATGCTAATTGTAGACAGTGGTCTGCCCCTCTCAGCAGCTTGTAAAGTGGATGCAGCCTGGAGTGAATCGCCTCAAGCAGGCAGCCAGTCTGAGTGTAAACACAATAGCTAGTTATATTCCAGCAATATTCCAGCTCATTTAGTTACCTGTTACCACCTCAGCTCAGCCTATTTCTCCTCATGTCTGCTGCATGCTGTGAGTGACACAGTGAAATATATTTGTAAGCTGTGTGACAGAGTAACCAAGCAGCTCAGGGTGACCCAAACTACTATGAGCTGTGTGAGAAATGAATTTTTAAGCAGGAATAGTGAGAGAGAGACCTGGGTGAATAAATAAAGTGCCCTTAGCACTAGTGGTAATGTGTACACTAATATAGAGTATTACAAAAAAAAAAAAAAAAAAAGTATTACAAAAAAAAGTCGTTTCAATCGATAGTACTCCTTTAACATTGGTTATCCGGAAGACATAGTGTACTCAGCATGTTGTCTACTTTATTTTTTTTTTTTCTGGTGGATAGTGGTTCTTTAATGACACCTTGTAAAAGTGGAAGTGTCTTCAAACCATAAAGTTTGCCTTATACCACAACTAACAAGTCAATTTCTTCAGCACAAAAATGAATAATATAGATGTTGGGAAGAAAATAATAATTGAGAATAAACTATAATTTAAGGGAAGCACAATCAAACCATCCAACTCAGCAGCTGTGGAGCACAAAACTTTCACTGCTATCAATATTTATGAACATTCAAAAAAACAACCTTTAATACAAAAGTATATATTTTGCTAAGAAGTAGGTTTTATGTTAAGCTTTGATAGAAAAGTACACAAGTTATTGTCCCTGGGAGGTTTTCATGTTAATAGTTAATTAGTTTTTGTTATAAAGTATTTATCTTTACTTGGTCTACTGCACAGGCTTAACTGTAAATTACAAGGCCTATGGCAAAGCTGATACTCTTGTCTCCCAAGTTCCATCTTAATGACCGCAGAGGCCATGTGTCATTCTGGGGTAAAAGAACAAACAGTTACTTGACAGAATAACTAAATTGGTACAGTTATTATTATTATTATTATTTAGTATTTATATAGCGCCGACATATTACGCAGCGCTGTACAGTGTTTATATATATATATATATATATCTTGTCACTAACTGTCCCTCAAAGGAGCTCACAATCTAATCCCTACCATTGCCATATGTCTATATTATGTAGTGTAAGTACTGTAGTCTAGGGCCAATTTTTTTTAGAGGGAGCCAATTAACTTATCTGTATGTTTTTGGAATGTGGGAGGAAACCGGAGTGCCCGGTGGAAACCCACGCAGACACGGAGACAACATACAAACTCTTTGCAGATAGTGCCCTGGCTGGGATACGAACCGGGGACCCAGCGCTGCAAGGCGAGAGAGCTAACCTCTACGCCACCGTGCTGCCCACCGTGCTGCCCACAGTTACAGTTATATAATAATACATTTTTGCTTAACTTAATCTAACTTTGGCTTATTAGCAACATTCTAAAACATTTAAAAAAATAATAAAAATGGAAGATTTAATTTTACAAAAGTTTAAATAAATGATTGATGTAAAAAGGGGTGGGCACCTGTAAGCGCTCAAGGCTATTTGCTGTTATCATTAGACATTGTATTAATAATCTGAAGAAGCGAGTGAATCCCAAGAAATGCATTGTTTGTTTTTGTTGTCCATTAAAAACTCCAAGAAACCTCCTAACAAGGTAAGACTGTTCTTAATTATACCAGCTATTATCTTTAAATATCCGTCGGGCATCTTCTCCTTCATTGTTTTTAGTTTGGCTGTATATTTTGTAAGGTATAATGGCAAGCATTTTTCAGTTTGATTAGTTTATTTGTATCTGCATTTAAAACAGTACTTCCACTGTGTTTCTTACAAAAATTGGTAGATATGAATTTTGCTGAGATTTCTGCCAGTCAGTGAATTGGTGTAGATGTAAAAAATGTACACTGAAGAATCCTACCCTTTGCTGTCAATTGCTAGCACTGAAAGGCTGATATTTCTGGACAGTTTCATGGCAACAGTGCTCCAAACAGAGTGTCATTGCCAAGACTGCAAAATAGACGAACTGTCAGTTTTTGAAATTCTTAACTATTTAAAATCAAAAAGGAAATATCATTTTTTTATGAGATAAACTAGCAAAAATACATGTGAAGCCCATTTATGCATAGCATTTGTTTGGCTTCTGACTTGTCTCCTTGTTTATTTACCCAACTGTATGTTAGGTGATGCAAGACCTTCACTGCTGAAATTGGACTAGTGTGGAACCGGTGGGTACTGGAGGTAAGGAAGACCCCCTTGCCCATGGTATTGCAAGGGCACTGGGGGTAAGTGGTGGCTGTGCATATCATGGACCATGTGGCCTGGTGTAGCTCAGGGTGCAGAGCTATTCAAGGTCTGGCTATACCAGCCTGCATGGGTAACAAGAGTTAAAGAGGCTTGGGAGGCGGCACCCCACATCAATGTTTTTATTAGTGAAAGTTATAGGTTTATTATCCAGGATTCCAGGTATCCTTATACAGCAGTTTTGTGGTTTTACAGCAGTCCCCAGTAAAAGCATTGTGTAACGATCGGTGTAACACAGAGAGGGTCTGATTACCGGTGATCTGCAGTATCACCGAGATTGCAGAATATACCCGATTATTGATGATCTGCAGTATCACCGATAATCAGATATATCTTCTAACCTCTGGACACCTGAGATATGAGAATGTTTGGTGCAACAGTAATACTTTGAGGAAAGCACCAGTAAGATGGGTGCTAGACAGTAAGAGCTACTGATATGGATCAGATTCCTTCCACAGGTCTGATGCTCCCCAAGGGGCGGAGCCAGGCTGAGACAGAGGGAAGGACAGAACGTGAGTGACACCAATGGGCAGTGTCACTAACAGATCTGTGAACTATCTCTTAACAGGAGAGATAGTTCTCGAGGTCGGACAGGCCAGGTCGTTAACACACAGACAGATAAGGTACAGATTCAGGAAACAGATACGTAATCCAATGGACACGCAGAGTTTGGCAACGGAGTATCAGAATAGCAAGGTACAGAATCAGGAGGCAGATACAGAGTCCAGGAACGAGCAGAGTTTGGCAACAGGATATCAGAATAGCAAGGTACAGAATCAGAGATCAGAGGAATGGTCAGGCAGGCAGAAGGTCATAACAAATAATATAATACAATATTCCTAAGCTAAGGTGTGAGCTCTGTGATCATCAACACCTTTGGAAACTGATCTAGAACACAGATACAGACAAGGTCTGAGTGCTACCACGTAGTGATCGCAACGGCAGACAACCAGAGAATGACCAGCACCCAGTATATATACTATAGCGCTCTCCAGCGCCACCCTTAAGTGCTGGACCAATGAGAACTGGTGTAAATGTCAGCTGACCAGCTTGGTCAGCTGACTCTCCTCTGGCTGTCATATAAGCTCTGCCTCTCAGCGCGCACGCGCGTCCTTCTGAACCTGTGTGGAATATCAGTCCCAGCCACACCAGACATGTTTTGCAATGTATCTGCTGACTCGGGCGTGGGACCCACCGCGCTGCTCTCCAAGCAAGCGGCGGCCTCCCCGCGTCCAACCATACTGTCATTAACATTGTCATGCGCGCAATCTGCCGCATCCAACGCGGACTCCACCGCTCTGCCCATGCGGCATGCGACGGTTTCTCTGCGTTGTGCCGCCATGTTGGACGCGGAAACAGCCGCCTCACTCTGAGTACTTGCGGCGGCTTTTCCGCGTTTTCTCACACATTGCCTCTTTACTCCGGGATTGCCTGTGTGTAGGAAATCCACTGTTCTTTTTGATAATATATGTACATTTTCACTTCTAATGGTGGTTAGATATATTTATGTGCCATTTATCCGCATTAACAACCATTTTTCCTATCATACCTTTTAAAAAAAATTCCACAAAAACTACAAGTTCTTTTTGAAAGAAAAACATTTCCCCTTGTTCACATTGTTCTCCAACCTAGAAAATTTGCTGAATCTAGCACATATGGAGGCTTTGCCATTAACCACTAAAGTTAACACCATTGACTTCAATTTGCATTCACATCCGCCAACTCAAAGAATTTTGACCTATTTCCTCTTTGTGTTTACTATTTACCTGCATCAGTGTTTTACTTCAGCTTACATCTGGAAATATGCCTGAAGAAGGGGACTAGATCCCAGAAAGCTTGCATTATTTAACTTTATCAGTTAGCCATTAAAAGGTATTACTTTTACAAGACTTTGTTTGTTTCTACCTACATAATTTGTTTGGCTAACACGGTACAGAACATTTTTACCACTATGACCTATTTCCTCGAATGGACCAACATAACACTACTTTATGAGTGATTCATGCAAGTAAAGCATTATATAAAGTAAGCAAAATTCTAAACCATGTTTATTCTATATTGGGTATGCATACCTTGAAATCATGATTTGTCTCCATCACCTTGGAGGTGCGGAAAGCATCTTCAGTAAAGCATTCTTTGGATATGACATCTGCGAGTCAACACTGTGTCTTGAAAGTACCAGATATACAGTACTTAGTATAAGCAGTTGCATTAGCTAAGCGCTGATACATTTCCGTTGTTCACTGCAAAATTAAGGCTAGTGGTTTTCATGTAGCATAGCAAAACCCACTAACCATAACAGACACAAACAACGGGGGATCCCAATTTGCAGCAGGAAGCCAGTACTCACAAAGCAAGAGTAGTCTATTAAGACCGCTTTAATGCTTTAGAGTCTTTTACTGAATTACGGTTAAGCTATTTTACCCAATCAGGTTTGTTGTGTTTTCTACTGTAGTGTGAAGTAAGGGGAGATTGTTACACACAAAAAATGTCCACAACTAAGCCGCAAAACACAGTCCTGACTGCAGTGCAGACATTTCTGCTATTGTTGCCCAGGTGATTGCCATATTTTATAGATTACCCACTATAGTTGCAAACCAAATATGGATTAGAATACAATATTGGAACTGTGTCTTAATTCTAGCAAGTCCTAAGGAAAATCCGAGAGGGTGCAGAGGTGGTATGCACACATTGCCAGTTAAGTGAAAGTGTGGAGCAAGCCTTAAAGGAAACCCAAGGTCAGAGTGATATGGAGGCTGCCATATTTATTTCCTTAAAAACAATGCAAGTTACCTGGCTCTACCCCCAGAACAAGTCTTACTGGATTAGCCACATGCTTGTTTCAGGGTTGTGACTCAGGTGCTACTGACGCCAGAACATCAATATGCCTGCCAAGCAACTGGTATTGTTTAAAAGGAAATAAATACGGCAGCCTCCTAATCATTCTCACCTTTTTTACTCTTAAAAGTAAACCTATAATAAGTTAACTGACTCCCAACACCTCCTTTACCCCTTCCTGACAGATATATATACAGTGGGTTGCAAAAGTATTAAGCCCCCTAGAAGTTTTCCACATTTTGTCATATTACTGCTACAAACATGAATCAATTTTATTGGAATTCCACATGAAAGACCAACACAAAGTGGTGTACAGGTGAGAAGTGGAACGAAAATCATACATGATTCAAAACATTTTTTACAAATAAATAACTGCAAAGTGGTGTGTGCATAATTATTCGGCCTCCTTTGATCTGAGTGCAGTCAGTTGCCTATAGGCATTGTCTGATGAGTGCTAATGACTAAATAGAGTGCACCTGTGTGTAATCTAATGTCAGTACAAATACAGCTGCTCTGTGAGGGCCTCAAAAGTTGTCTAAGAGAATATTGGGAGCAACAACACCGTGAAGTCCAAAGAACACACACGAGGTCCAAGACAGGTCAGGGATCAAGTTATTGAGAAATTTAAAGTAGGCTTAGGCTACAAAAAGATTTCCAAAGCCTTGAACATCCCACAGAGCACTGTTCAAGCGATCATTCAGAAATGGAAGGAGTATGGCACAACTGTAAACCTACCAAGACAAGGCCATCCACCTAAACTCACAGGCCGAACAAGGAGAGCGCTGATCAGAAATGCAGCCAAGAGGCCCATGGTGACTCTGAAAGAACTGCAGAAGTCTACAGCTCAGGTGGGGGAATCTGTCCATAGGACAACTATTAGTCATGCACTGTACAAATTTGGCCTTTATGGAAGAGTAGGGAAAAACGAGGGGTGGGAGCTGGGCACCCGGCAGTAATGAGGGTGAGCAACGCCTGCTCCAGTGTAGCATATGCAATGCAGGTCCTCACTTCTATGGCCGCAACATGACATGCACAGTGACGTGCTACCAGTGGAGAGAAAGGAAGAAAGTTCCCTATGTTACATGCAACCAAAAAGATACAGAGACTGGGCACCGTCCTGTTACTGCATTTATTCACTGTCCGCAGCCAAATGACATATAGTATTTGAATATAAGCATCAAACCTGTCAGCAGTCTTGCATCAAAAAAATCATCGATACATCCAGTGAGGCCTGTGGGAAGGTGTGGTGACCAGGGGGTGATGGATGTGCACAACAGCCGTTTCGCGCTCTGTAGCGCTTGCTCACGTGCGTATCCGGGTCTTTATGGAAGAGTGGCAAGAAGAAAGGCATTGGTAACAGAAAGCATAAGAAGTCCCTTTTGCAGTTTGCCACAAGCCATGTGGGGGACACAGCAACCATGTGGAAGAAGGTGCTCTGGTCAGATGAGACCAAAATGGAAGTTTTTGGCCAAAATGCAAAACGCTATGTGTGGCAGAAAACTAACACTGCACATCACTCTGAACACACCATCCCCACTGTCAAATATGGTGGTGGCAGCATCATGCTCGGGGGGTGCATCTCTTCAGCAGGGACAGGGAAGCTGGTCAGAGTTGATGGGAAGTTGGATGGAGCCAAATACAGGGCAAACTTGGAAGAAAACCTCTTGGACTCTGCAAAAGACTTGAGACTGGGGCGGAGTTTCACCTTCCAGCAGGACAATGACCCTAAACATAAAGCCAGGGCAACAATGGAATGGTTTAAAACAAAACATATCTATGTGTTAGAATGGCCCAGTCAAAGTCCAGATCTAAATCCAATCGAGAATCTGTGGCAAGATCTGAAAACTGCTGTTCACAAATGCTGTCCATCTAATCTGACTGAGCTGGAGCTGTTTTGCAAAGAAGAATGGGCAAGGATTTCAGTCTCTAGATGTGCAAAGCTGGTAGAGACACACCCTAAAAGACTGGCAGCTGTAATTGCAGCAAAAGGTGGTTCTACAAAGTATTGACTCAGGGGGGCCGAATAATTACGCACACCCCACTTTGCAGTTATTTAATTGTAAAAAATGTTTGGAATGATGTATGATTTTCGATCCACTTCTCACATGTACACCACTTTGTATTGGTCCTTCACGTGGAATTCCAATAAAATTGATGCATGTTTGTGGCAGTAATGTGACAAAATGTGGAAAACTTTAAGGGGGCCGAATACTTTTGCAACCCACTGTATATATATATATATATATATATATATATATAGTCAAGGCCGAAATTGTTGGCACCCCAGAATTTCTTTCCAGAAAATGAAGTATTTCTCCCAGAAAAGTATTGCAGTAACACATGTTTTTCTATGCACATTTTTTATTCCCTTTCTGTGCATTGGAACAAAACATAAAAAAGGGAGGGGGGGGGGGGGTAAATGGACATAATTCCAAAAATGGTCTGGACAAAATTGTTGGCTCCTTTTTAAAATTGTGGATAAATAAGATCGTTTCAAGCATGTAATGCTCCTTTAAACTCACCTGGGGGCAAGTAACAGGTGTGGGCAATTTAAAAATCACACCTGAAAGCAGATAAAAAGTAGAGAAAAGCACTTAGTCTTAGCATTGTGTATCTGTGTGTGTCACACTAAGCATGGACAACAGAAAGGGGAGAAGAGAACTGTCTGAGGACTTGAGAACCAAAATTGTGGAAAAATATCTCCAGAGACCTAGATTTGGTTTTGTCCACAGTGTGCAACCTTATAAAGAAGTTTGCTGCCCATGGCACTGAAACTAATCTCCCTGGACATGGATGGGAGGATAAAATTGATGAAAGGTTGCACTGCAGGATAGTGTGAATGATAAATAATCAGCCCTAAACAAAATCCAAAGAAATTCAAGCTGTCCTGGAGGCTCAGGGATAATCAGTGTCAGCGCAACCTATCCGTCGACATTTAAAGGGACTCCGAGGAGTAAAAAAAAACAAAATTGGAACTTACCTGGGGCTTTCTCCAGCCCACCGTAGGTCAGGAGGGTCCGGGAGAGAAGCCAGGAGGACGCCGGGGGACCTTCCGAGTCCCGACCTACGGTGGGCAGGAGAAAGCCCCGGGTAGGTTCCAATTTTGTTTTTTTTTACTCCTCAGAGTACCTTTAAATGAAATGCTATGGCAGGAGACCCAGTAGGACCTCACGCTGACACAGAGAAATAAAAATGCAAGACTACAGTTTGCCAAAGTGTACTTGAGTAAGCCAAAATCTTTCTGGGAAAACGTCTTTTAACAGATGAGACCAATATAGAGTTTTTTTAGGCAAAGCACATCATTCTACTGATTGCTGAAAACGGAATGAGGCCTACAAAGAAAATAACCCAGTACCTACAGTGAAATATGGTGAAGGTTCAAAGATGTTTTGGGTCTTTCTTGCTGCCTCTGGCACTGGGTGCCTTGAATGTGTGCAAGGCATCATGAGATCTGTCAGAAAGATGGGTTTGCATCCAGGGCCGTTTCTAGACTTTTTGCCGCCTGATGCAAACTTGTGAAAAACTGCTGTGAGAAGTACTTGATTTTCTGGAAAAATTTCTGGTGTGCCAACAAATTTGGCGATGACTGTATATTTATAGTGTAACTACAATTCATTTGGCACCCCCAGCGAGACTTTGATCCCCCCCCCCATGTTCACACCCCTCCCCTTGGTGCCCTCACAGCCTTGGGTCTCTTCTCACAAGGGTCATAAAACAAGTGCAGCCACCTTGAGCTTCTCACCCATAACAAGTGTAGCCACAAAAAAATCTGATCTGAAGTATAGTCCCTTGTATCAGAGGAAGGAAAGCTTAGTAGTTGGGGCCCTTTGCAGCTCTTGGTCCCCCTGCAGTGCTGCTCCCCTCTGGTTACATATATATATATATATATATATATATATATATATCCTCTATAATAAAACCCAAGTGTCTCTGCGTCCCATGTCCCTGTGTGTGTGTTTTGTAGCACTGCGCATGTGCAGAGAGGGAAGCAGAGACACTGAAGGGGAGGAAGCGGCGGCCGCGTGTGTGAGTGCACGCGTGCATGGCGGACGTGCCCGGCGGGTGCGCGCATGCGTGCGGCAGGTGAGCAAAGACAGATCTAGCCCGTTTTTAAATGGGCTAAGGTCACTAGTATATATATGTATATAAAAATGGACAGTAACAGCTTGTTGTTTTCTCTGTCTGTTACTTTTACCTGTGTGTCATTGAGGAAGACACTGGGTATTGACTTGTACTATTAGTGACAGGCCTCATGAAGGTGAGATTTATCATGTTGGATGAGTGGAACAGATGGTCCCAGGTGATCTTATCATCTGACAGCGACCTGATCACTACTGTATGTTGCTTTTGTCGACTATCTTAGGACTGTAAATGTAACAAGCCAGCCAAGACACAAATCAAGAACATCCAAGTCAGCGACATGTACTACAATAATACCTAAGACTGGAATAATGATGTTTAGCATTAAGTAATTGGCTTAGTAGATTACCAGTATTAACTATTTAAAAAATAAATGACACAAACACAACAACATTACTTTCCTGTAATGTAGTACGTACAATACTAGTTTTACGCATAACCCACCGATTGTTTGCTTATTTCTTCACTGCATTATACAAAAATAACCAAGGTACTTCAGTGTGGAGCAGATGGGATAGGAGAGGATACCCAGAGATACGTTGGTGGTTATAAGTAGCTAAGTGTCTTACAAGAGAATAAAGAGTGGAAAAAAAAAGAAAAAGAAAAAATGAACTGAGCCTTAAATGATAATAGGTGGACATTCATCACTTTAGACTGAGAGCCGCAGAACTATCACTGCTTCCTAATATGATGATTATACAACAATCCCATCACTTCATCTCTGTAATTTCCTAGGCAAAGCTAACGAGTTACTATTGTAGCTTCCTTTTATACACAGTTAACTAAAGAAGTAATTTAGCATATTCCATTAACATTGGTTAATGGATTGGAATTCCCCACAAGCTGTGTACACATTAAACTTCTTACAGTTGTGAACTTCAAATGTGAACTCAAATTAGGTCAGTGAAGAACTTACACAACTTTACCTTCAAGAAAATATAGATTTGTTGCCTTTTGGTTGCTTTCGGACTGTATACTATTAGGGCCCTTTTACACTGTGTCCATTGTGTTGCAATGGACTATGGGCATGATTCACAAAGCTTTTTCACCTGTTTTCCTGTTTTCACCTTATCTATGGTACTTTTATGCTTCCAAGGAGCAAAAATATAATATAATTAAGGTAGGAAAAGTAATATTGAAATGAAGTCAATCAGGAACAATTTACTTTGAGTGATTATTTTGCATGTAAATGAGCTGAAAGGTTTTTATCAAATAGGTGATAAATAAGTAATTTAAGAGAAGTTTTGTGAATAGAGGCCAATATCATTGCATCGCATCCTGAAGATATTCCTGTGGGGCTTTCACATTGCATGCGGTGCAGTGGGATGTGGCATGGTGCAGCGGGTCGCAATGGGATAATGTGTAACATGTTGTGCATTAACTGGGTAATGAGTGTATTTACAGTGGCAGTGAAGAATACTTTCATTGTACTGTTGCCTTGGCTATATATCTTACACATGGTGCAACTTTGTGGCGGCAACCTACATTTTGTGGAAAGGTCCTTATAGTTTTAGTGTACACGAGTCGAAGTTTTGGTAGAAAATCATATACTTACCTAAGAAGAGAGAAGCCTTGGGATCCTAATGAGGCTTCCCTCTTGCTGTCCTGTGGTCTCCTGTTGCCAAGAGTGGATGATCCAAAAATTATCGACAAGAGCTTGTCGATAATCTGAATGGGGTCACGCTACTCCTCTAGTGCCTGCATGAGGACGGGTGCTCCTGCACAGTAAGCTGGAGCTGCTCCCTGCTACTACGCAGACACGCCTGTGCTCATGTCAGAAGAGGAGCGCAGTCCCAATCAGCTGGAGGGTCTGCGAGTGGTAACGGGGGACCAGAGGACATCGTAGAAAGCCCCATTAGGATCCAGAGCCTCTTAGGAAAGTATCTGTTTCTGAACACGAGCTTTGGCTAGAGTCTCTTCAGTTAGTGGCAGTAAATCACCTCCAGAATCTTTCTTAGTTACAGCAGCAGGTGATTCAAGAAGAGAAAACGTAAAATATTTATTCTGCCCAAAATCAGTTTTCCAGTCTTTCTTACTTTTCAATAGAATTAATTATTATGGCTTCCAGTGTAGTCAAACTGCAAAGGATTATCTGTTCCGCAGGTGGATCAGGAAAGGTTAACTCATATCCAAATACCCACAAAAATACCAGATTTAACTTGGATCACACACTGGGCAAATTAAGCTACTCATTTTTCTTATTTTTGTAAGTGATCGGTGGCATGGTGACTGAAAGAATATAAAAAGAATATAAGTGTTTTCATCCATTAAGCAGCTACAAAGGCTGTACATACGGACTGTGTGCTGAAGAAGTATATGCAGCACTAAAACAGACCTCTCAATGGCTAAATGGCGGTCTTGATGTGAAAAGACAACAGTGATTGTCCCCTGCCCCCTCTTCTGACCTCCCCTGCTTTTAATTCCCAGCAGCATACTGGTGCAGTCTTAACCTATCAGCTCTTCATACACAGTGATTACAGTAAATAGCATCTTGATGTGTTCTTTTATTCATTCTGAAAGGCACTTTGCAATTATTATCTTTCTCTCATTTTTAGCGTCTGAAACACGGATGTCTATTCTCAAACTTTTTTCTTGTATTATTTCCAAGGCCAGGTTTATACTTTTTCTGCCCCTGGGCCAACTTTCTTTCAGCTCTCCTTCCAGGTGCAGCACCCCCTCCTATTCCTGGTGCAGCCTCCTCTTCCATATCTAACATTAATTTACAGCAGCTTCCTTCAGTTCTATACAGGTCCCTTGGGCAGCAGCTCCCTATTTCCATGTGTTGCTCCTAATTTGCAACCTTTTTTGCAACCTACTTTTGCAATTGCTGAGTACTGAAAAGTTATTTTAAACAGAAAATGAAAAAATATCTCCTAGGACAGGGGTGTCAAACTGAAATACAAAGTGGGCCGAAATTGTGCACTTGGACCTAGTTGTGGGCCAACCTCAATGTTTACTGGCCACCACCCTCCCTTATAAACTTCCCTGGTGTCTAATGCCCCCCCCCCCCCCCCCGCCACCCTCACCTGTACAGTTCCCTGGTGTCCAGTGGCCCCTTCTCTTCCCTATACAGTTCCCTGATGTTTAGTGCCTCCCCTCTCCCCATATGGCTTCCCTGTTGATCTAGGGCTTCACATCCAATTCTGTTTCCCTGGTGGGCCAAACATAATGCCCACAGGCCGGAGTTTGAGATGTATGACCTAGAAGAAAACTTAGGAGAAAAAGTGAATTGAATAAGCGCCTATGTGTTTCATTGCATTTTAATGCCCTGTACTGTGTTTATAATTCCACACCATGAGAATTTCACATCTATGCATTGTAGTGTAGTGCATAACAGCATCACAATGCTGTATGAATTTTTCTGGACACTATATGTAGCGGTCCTATTGTATTTTTACAGATGACAGGTAGACTTTACTTTTTTGTCAGTTTTAATGCAGTAGCAGCAGATAAAGGCAGGGGGTAGTAAAGGTCCCTTTGGTCTATTGCTGAGTGAAACATCTTTACCTGTTTCTAAAGTAAAAATAGGTGGCTTGGTTTATACTCAGATTGGTGTGTACCGTATTTAAGTATATATGTTCATTCTCCTGTTTCCTTTAAAAATACCATACTGCTGAATGTTACGTTCAGTGCCACTATAACTTATAACAGAAGCAAGGGATTTATAAAAATGTGCAAAAAGATAGAGTACTTAGCAGGGATGAGGAGGACTGAGTGGTAGTGACTGGGATTACTCAAGGACACTATCAGATATTTCACCTTGCTGCAACCACAAAACAACAATAAGCCATACATTGAACAATTTCAGCTGTTTGACTGGAATGAAAAGACCAGCTGATAGTATGTTGTCACAGGTGGAGGACTGCAGACATTTGTTGTTACTTCTGTTGGCACTTTCGTTACAGAATACAGTATTCTTTCTGCAGGATAACGTGGAATAGGAATGCCATTAGAGGTATAAAGCTAAGAGGGAGAGCAATACTGGAAAACGGCAGTGTTTTATTGTTCTTGTCAGGCGATTAAACTCATTCCATTTTTAAAAAGTACCTGAAGTGACATGTGACATAATGAGATACATATAATTATTCTCTGTTCCTTTTCTTGTTTTTCTGACTAAAAGTCTTCAACATCCGGTATGCAAGTGACAGTTTCTCTCAAGTCGAGACCTAGTCGGACAATAGCATAATTTTCAGTGATAAGGAAGTATAGGCATACATCTCTTTCTTAGCAGAGAACAACTTTTAAGTGGAAGGGATAGATTAAAAAAAAGGTCAATAGTGCATATATTTTAGCTTTTGGGACCCTGAAAGACTGTATCAATCATGAGACACTAGAGAATAGAGAATTAAACATACCTTTTTTTGAGCTGATACACAGAAAATAACACTATGGGATTCTAAAAAAAAAGAAAATTTAGTAGGAGGATATGCACAATTGTTTATCTCATTAGTTAATTTTCACCTTGGGTTTCCCTTAAAGAGAAACCATGACCAAGAATTGAACTTCATCCCAATTGGTAGCTGATACCCCCTTTCCCATGAGAAATCTTTTCCTTTATACAAACGGATCATCAGGGGGCTCTGTATGGATAATATTTTGGTGAAACCCCTCCCACAGTGTGATGTCAGGACCATGGCACTGATAGTTTCCTGTCTGTGAACCTCATTGCATTGTGGGAAACAACAGCTGGGTCCAACTGCCAAAAAAGCAAGCAGCATATCCTTCCACTTACATCACCTGCCAGCAGTAAAAATGTCAGCATGTGCTAAATGTCAGAATGTAAATAAGTAAGAGGAAATATTTTACAATGGGCAAACACTGTCTGAAAATCATTTACACATAATTATTGTAAAAATGAAGCACTTTTTTAATTACATTATTTTCACTGGAGTTCCTCTTTAACCTATTTTAGTTCCTGGACGTAGAAACTACGTCCAGGAACCATGTGCGCTCCCGCGGCCGATCGCGCGCTTGCATGCGTGCTCCCGGTCACAGCTCATTAGCCAGGCAATCAGTGAATCGGGCTATGGTGCCCGATCACTGATTCCTCTCCCCCGCTGAAAAAGCGACAGCTTCTCTCGGAAGCTATGCTTTTTCTGGCTGTAGCGTCCCCATGCGTCTCTCTAAGCGTATGTTACGCTTAAAGTGACGTCATGTAAACAAACGCATGGCCGCCATCTTGTGGCCAAAAAGTAAAACTACAACTAAAAGTAAAAAAAATATAACTCAAGCACACATTTACATTATAAATTTATTGTTTACCTCCCACCCTCCCAAAACTACCCAAATAAAATGTTTAATATAAAAAAAAAAAAACATTACAATAAAAAAAAAACGTAAATATTTACCTAAGGGTCTAAACTTTTTAAATATCAATGTAAAGATGAAATATTTCTATATATTTTTTTATTTTAAACTTGTAAATAGTGATAGATGCAAAACGGAAAAAAATGCACCTTTATTACCAAATAAAATATTGTCGCCATACATTGTGATAGGAACATAATTTTAATGGTGTAATAACCAGGACATATGGGCAAATACAAAACGTGAGTTTAAATTATGGAGGCATGTATTATTTTAAAACTATAATGGCTGAAAACTGAGAAATAATGAATTTTTTCCATGTTTTTCTTATTCTTCCTGTTAAAATGCATTTACAGTAAAGTGACTCTTAGCAAAATGTACCCCCCAAAGAAAGCCTAATTGGTGGCGGAAAAAACAAGATATAGATCAGTTCATTGTGATAAGTAGTGATAAAGTTATAGGCTAATGAATGGGAGGTGAACATTTCTCAAGTGAAAACGACGGAACGCGAATGGGTTAAGATTCGTACACATGCTGGATTGATTGGCCTTGGCAGATGATAAAGACTGCCTCAGCCAAGAATCATTTGAGTGAATCCAGCATGTGTACAGTGGCTGTCCAAGGTCTTCTAATCTATAGGGATCCTTGATACCTGAGTCAGGGTTGCTCGGGTAGTACTTTTTAATACCCGCCCGGATCCGGGTACCCGGATCCGACCTTGTGGGTATCCGAGTGAATTCGGATATCCGACCAAATTACCCGCGGGTACCCGACCTATTCGGGTACCCGGATAGAAAAACCGTAAGTGCCCTTTAAATAGCTTTAAAAAGGGTTTTTAGGGTAAATGATGCATGTAGCATAATTTTTTTTAAAGGGAAATACTAATTTATTATTTTGTTAACATAAATTGAAATAAAAAAAAGGGCCTGTAAATTATCAACATCAGGATAGGTTCCACACAGCGGTCGACGGTCGTGCACATTGTGTCCAAAGTCCAACCGCACAACTGGGACATGACAGTTTTCAGCCCAGACACCTCCAAAAAATGATACAGCAATTGTGTTTTGGGTTGAATATAGGTGGTGGTATCAGCAGCAGTGGCCAGCGCCAGCTTGCTTCCGGCTCTTGAACTCCTCATGCTCATCCCTCCTGAAAACCCAAAACATCCTCCTCAAACTCCTTGCGGCTAACAGCCCTGAGTTCAATTGTGGCGCCTGGAGCGAAAAGCTCGCTGACTGAGGGTAGGCTGCCCGCTGGGGTCGACACTGACACAGCAGACCTTCTGAGGGTGGCCGTAATGTTGCTCCCTGTCCTCTTGCCCTTGCTGCCCCTCCCCCGGCTGCCGGTGCCAGCAGACATAGTACAACTTATACATGATGATGTCACCAGATGATGTGGGGTACTTTTACTTTAATAAAATCGGGTTTGGACTTTAAATCAAATCAGCATGGAGTGACAGACCTCAGAGCAGAGGACAGACAGTGCACACTATCTGTCTAATGGTGGGTACACACGGTGCGTTCCCGCACTCGATTTCCAGATCGATTCCTGTCGACTCTATTATTTCTGACATGTCTGATTTGCATTTCGATGGATCGTTAGGTCAGTTTGGCATACTTTACATGCGAATCGACCTAACGATCCATCGAAACGCAAATCGGACATGTCAGAAATAATCGAGTCGACGGGAATGCACCGTGTGTACCCACCATAACAACTAACTGCAGTACTAACTACAATACAATAACACAATAATCCTCCTATTTCCTATACTGTCCTGCTGGCCTGAACAGCACACACAGACACAGACAGGACCTAACTGAGTGAATGAAATCAAACAATTACAAGCTAGCTAGCTAAAAAAACAATAGAACAATAGTGTAGTGAAGGTGTTTAGCACTCAAAGCTTTAGGTTTATCACTGTATACAGCATTGCTAAGCCAACAGCACTGGAGCAAGTCTGTCAGTGAGCAGCCAGCCAGCCACACAAGCAAGGACGATCTGTCTCATCATGCCAGCCCTCCTTACTATACAGGGGGCTGGCCAAGGTTCCCTTCTGTGATTGGGTGCCAGGGCTTAGACTGGGAGGCCTCTGATTGGCTCAATGAGGTCAGGTGGGGCTGGCCAGGGTTCCCCTGTGATTGGTTGCTAGGGCTTCTGCTGGGAGCCCACTAATTGGCTCAATGACATCATCTCCTTACTTTCACTACCCGGATCCGGATATCCGTGGGTACCCGCGGGTACCCGAGTTATGCGGCCAGATATCTTCAGATAGCTATCCGGATCTAGGCCCAGGTATCCGGTTCTGGATCCGACCCGGATAGCAAAAAAATGGTCGGATACCCGGGTTTACCCGGGTACCTGGATCCGGATGAGCATCCCTGACCTAAGTGAGCAATGAGCACATTGTTCTCCCCATCCACACTAAACTCCTCAGTTGTGCACTGCTGATTGTCCCTCTGCCCCCCCTCCATAGAAACAGATCACAGGTCACAGCTACTGACCTATCTATAAAGGATATGATCCCGGCTGCTAGGCGACATCAATTCCTTGGTGTGTAAGAGGCTTTACAATGCAGAACATGCAGTCCATTGCTAGGATCACACACACTGGTCAGTTGTCTCTTTACCTGCCATTGCAAATCAAGGTATGGTTTTTGTTCCGTTGTGTGCATGTTACTAGTGCCTCTTGGATACGCCCCAATCACGGGTTCGACTATTCGGCCGTCATTGAAAAAAAAATCCGGAAATTCCGGGATTATTTTCCGGATTAGAAATGGATTTACGAATTGTATTTCGAGAAATTCATGGCCGTGATCATGGAAAAGCGTTTAAGCTATTATTAAAGCCCCCATACATGCTACAATCCCCCAAATTGCATAGATTATAAAGATGATAAGGGGCTACAACTTGAACAAAATTCCAAAAAGAACATTTCGTTTTTGAGAAAATGGATTTTAAAGTTAAATCAATACTTTAAATACGGCTATTAATTGTTAATAAGTGGTTTTAAACAGGCAAATACACAGAGGTGAAAGTGAGTCCCAATGGCACCTGGCAGGTGGATGTCCGTGGGTGGATGTCACAGCAAGCGTGGGGCTAACTTAAGTAATCACCCACTGGCTAGCTAGCTGAATACAAGTATCAGATACAGTATGAGGGCAATGTAAGGACTGAAAATGCTCTTGCTGATGTACAATATGGCCTGGAGATGATCCTCTCAGTGCCACAGAGTCTAGCAAGGACGGAGCACTGGAAATGGCCCCCACTTTATATACAGGAGGGGAGGGCAGAGCTTCCCCTTGTAATGCGCTTCCCTTCCAGCGGCAGGTCCCGTGGCGTCTCCGGCGTGGTCCGGGCGAGTGGCGGGGCTTCTGCGCTGGAGTCTTCTGGCATCCCCGGCGTCCCTCCGGCGGTGTCTTCTGACTCGCACATGCGTGATGCGACCTTTGGGTCGCACTCAAGTTTGAGTGAGCCTTATAAGCTCAGGAGGAGTATTCTCCTAGGTGATATTTTTAAATTTGTCAATAAAATGCCTTTTGAGCCACCAGCAAGCAAGAAAATACAGTACTCAAAATAATTTTGATAATACTTTTGCACTTACTTCTCAGTACTTTTTCAGTTGAAAAGTGCTGGAAAATGATTTAAAATAGAAGATGAAAAATGATCTCCTAGGAGAAAACGTAGGAGAAAACTGGAATTGCATATAGACCCAGGTGAGGTCATTAGATGACATCACCAGCTGGGAGTGGCTACTGGTTGAGTGCTTTTGGTATTTAAGACCAGAGCTTTCAGTTCTCGCTGACCTTGATACTAATCAGTTTGCTGGTTCTTGGTCTAGCTAGCTACTTTGAGCTACATTAATTTATTGTGTAGACGCACAATATATGTGTACTCCAGTTAGTCAGTCTTTGTTATTTTTCGTATATTTTCTCGTATATTATTGTAACATCTTATTGTATATTTTCTGTGTACCGACTTCTCGCTTGCCTCCTGACCTCGCTCTTGTCTAGTCCTTCTGTACCGCTGCCATTTGATTTACGTTACCGACTCAGCCTGTCCCTGACTCTGTTACTGCCTGATCCTTGCAATACGACTGACATCTGATTCACGAATTTCACGTGTATGACCCAGCATGAATTTGACTACGATTTAGCTTAACTACTTTGTACCTTGATATCGTTAACTTGTGCACAAGTTTTGACTGATAGACTACGCCTTGTACTTTTGTTGTGTATTTATCTGTATGTTACCTCGTCACGCACCAGCGTGACACCCCTCCTATGATTGGTTGCTAGGGCCTGGCTGGGGGCCTCTGATTGGCCCAGGGATGTCAATTCTGCCCATTTCAGCCAATCACGACCTAATCTCGGATTTCCACCACGATCACGGCTGTAACCGAATTCCGAATACTTGCAATCACAGAATTTCCATGGCCGGCGTCTGTGATCCAGAATCGATCACAAATTCGGATTCGGCAGTCGAATAGCGGAAAAATGCTAGTGAATCACGGCTATTCCGTGAGCACGGAAATTATCCGAGCACCACTGCATGTTATAACACAATGCAGTACAATGCCCCAGTGTAAAAATAGCCTTATTAGCAATAATGAATTGTGTGAAAAGTTGTCACTGATTGTTATGCTAGAGTGTAAATCTACTGTAAAGAATAAGTGAACTTATAAGAGCAGGGCCAGATTTATCATAAGGCATTGTAGGCACATGCCTACAGGTGTTTGATGATGGAACGGTGGTTTACTCCCCTCCCTGAGCACCTCCCTCTCTCATTCCCTATGCAGAGTTCCAAGTGGAGTGTCAATGAGAAGTTACTCACCTGACTCTCAGCAGTTCCCTGACGAGATCTACCTTTAACTGGGGGCACCTCTAGCTTCCTAATACTAAATGGCACCTGTTGCTACCTATGCTGGCAAGGGAAGTAAAGGAGTAGTGACAGCTGGGCCAGCATATTTGCAATGCAATTCATTGGGGGTTTGTAGATTTAAGAAAGGCGAAGTCTGGGGTGCCAGGACATCTGTGCCTATAGGCTCCTGTGATGTAAATCTAGGCCTGTGTAAGAGAATAAATGAACTGTAAAGATCTCACACCAAAGTGATAAAATTAAGTTCTTACCAACGGAGTAATTGAACCAGATCGATTGATCTGAAAAAAAAAATCAATATATAATCATTATAATAATAAAAGATCTTGCTTCCTGATACCTGATTACCGTATATTCCGGCGTATAAGACGACTGGGCATATAAGACGACCCCCCAACTTTTCCAGTTAAAATATAGAGTTTGGGATATACTCGCCGTATAAGACTACCCCCTCTTCCAACCCACATCAAATTAAAATAAAAAAAAATCATATACTGCTGCTATGTATGAACAGATACTGGTGTACTGTATCTGTTACCCAGTATATTACCAGATATAGTCAATTGACTTGTTGCATTGGTCAACTCTCCTTAAGCGGATTGGTCAGCTCTCCTTCTCTACCTGTTTATCAGAGCGGTATGGAACAATAGATTGCGCTCCCTCAGCAGGGAGATCGGAGAGTCAGTAACAGGATAGAGCGTATCACCCGGCATCAATGACACCCGGCGTATAAGACGACCCCCAACTTTTCAGAAGATTTTCAAGGGTTAAAAAGTAGTCTTATACGCAGGAATATACAGTAGGCTTAGTTGACGGGTACATATCATTCCAGCGCTGGGCAGTTTGGCGCAGGACAAGCCAAATGATGGCTCTCCCTGCTGCCGCTAAACTCCTCGGCAGCGTTAAATACTATCCCCTCTCCAAGTTGTAAACTCTACGTTTTCATAGGATTTCATTGTGTATGTTTTTCCGCCCATTCCAAAAAAGCGTAGCAACATAGCAAGTACCGTTTACAGTAACCCAGCAATCAGATCCACTTTTTGGGGGAAGCGGGCACTATTTTTAACATTCTGATCCACTTCCTGAGTGGAGCTTAAAAAATGTATTAAGTGGGTACTTTTCTTAATAAACCGAGCCTCGATGTCTTTTTGTCCCCATCTCCATCACTTTGCATATTTATGTCAAACACCGCTGCTATCTTCACACACCAATACCTTTCTCTAGTCCTCCAAAAACCTTACTGCTGGCATATATGCTTGTTGCAGGCACATGATTCTACTGAAGGTCAAAGCCTAAGGCCGGTTTCACACTGTAAATTGGCGACAGCGTTGCAGTGCGGCATGCTCGCCGCACCACATCGCCAAAGACAGGCCTATAGGGAATACTGCATTACTATGTGGTATTCCCTGTTGGTATCTGGCCAAGCAGGAAGTGACGCTCACTTCCTGCCGGCCAATCGATGACGTTTGTGGAAGCGTATTGGCAAAAATACGCTCCAGCTTATGCGTGATTCGGAAAACGTGTATTTACACTGACACACGTCGCCATAGACTTACATGACTTCTGGTCCGATGCATATGGAGGCACATACACACAGTAACGTACTTTAGGATGCGCATCAGATTGAGGACTTCCGGCGCACCGCTCCACTATGCAAGTAATGTGATTTTCCCCATAGACTTTAATTGACCTGCAGTAGCAGTGCAGCAATTTGCCCTGAGGTCCGGTTCACACTGGCATTAAAAATGGACCGTTTAGTAGAACTAAACGGACTTTATATGCCAGCAGATGTCAATGGATCCTATGTTAATCCATAGGATCCGTTCATATTGTTCAACCCATTCTGTAGAACTAATTACAAGTTTGGGGTGGGAGTGTTTGGACACGTCGCTTTGACAGCACACCTACGAAAGGAGGGTCACAGATGGAAAACGGATGCCTTTTAAAAACTGATCCGTTCCATGGATCAGTTTTTTCACAGATCAGTTTTTCATCCATGCAGTGTGAACCAGGCCTTAACTCAACGCACAACTCATTTTTAATACCAGGATAAAGATGGCAGCTTTAACATTCTTTTCTTATTAGGTTTATTTTAAGATGTGTTTGCTTTTTACTTGCATTTATATGTGCTGCCATGGTTTCACTTTAGCATGCAGGTATCTCAAAGATCTTGTATCACTAAATTGGGTTACTATTTATTAAATAAATAAAAAATCATTCTTTCTGATCTCACAGATTCCGTTCTGAAAAGCTAGAACTAAACATCTGCAAAGTGTGAGTGTATAAAATATGGTACGAAGCGTACACTAAAAACCATGCATCATGGATAATTGTATGCCCATTGTGGTAATTATGCACCTATAATTATGCAATGTAGCTCTTTAAAGCCTGCAGGGGTCCATTTACATTGTTATGGTATAAACCACACATGACTGGTTTATAATTTGGTTGTATGTTGTCACCAAATTGACACTTGAAGCCCCCCACAGCTCTCCTCTTGTATAGCATCATTGTTCCAGTGTAAAGCCTAAGCTCAGTCTCCTATGTTTTAATACACATAGTAGTAAACTAGCATGCACAATGTTTTGTGTGTTGCTTGTCTTGAGTGCTGTAGATTCTTTCGGCATCAGGCAAATCGGGCTCATGCGATTTCTGGACAAATCGGGCACCACCATAGACTTCAATTGAAAATATCGGCAAGCCAGAACCAAAGGGAAATTCGGACACCAGGCAACGTCCCATAATTATTGTGTTTTGCGGGGTTTTTCTCTGTTTTGAAGCTGGCAACAAAAGGGGAATTTGGGTTCCAGGCGGTACCCGATAACTATCATTTTTGGTGCAAGGGAGACAGTTAGGGTTAAGTGTCAGGAAGGGGGTTTGTGCATCACCAGGGGGGCACCACCAGGGCGGGTCTCTTAGGGTTAGGCACCATCAGGGAGGGGGTCTTGGAGGTAGGCACCACCAGGGGGATTTAGGGTTAGGCATCAATAGTGGAGGGTTCTATGTGAGAGTAGGGTTAGGTTTAGATATAGTAAAATATCAGTTACAATTACTGATATTTTACTAAGGAAAATTAACACTTTACCGATATTCTACTATTGGCACTGGAACTGCTGCTAAGATTGCAAGACAAATAAACTTTAGTAAGACATGCCCGTGAACACTCCTTTCAGGTTAGGAAAAGATGCATGTAAGAAGACATGACGGAGATTAGGACAGGGTTAGTCAGCAGTGGGTGCAGGGCACAGAGGTGAACCTGATGGCTGTTTCAGGCTGATGTGGGCTTCTTCCAAGGCTGTGTTATTTAACCTGCTAACATGCTAGAGTCTTGCCAGAGGTGGTCGTTATCGGCTGCTTCAGTCAAGTTTCATCTAGCATGTCAACACAGCTTTAGTCATGTAGAAGATATGCCAACATTAAACCAACAAATGTTGATTCAGGTAATACTTTTAATGGCTAACTGCACATGATTTCCTGCAAGCTTTCAAAACTCAAAGCTTTATTGCCTGTTACTGTTCCCTGGTTAATAGCTAATTTGGTTATTGATTGGGATTACCTTTATTGTAAAATGCCCTCACGGTTGAATAGACCTAAGCGCTGATGAGGTCTTTTACATTTCAAAGGCGGTAAGACCATGTGACTAAAAAACATGGTGTCAGATTGGTACATAAGTATTAGTGTTGGGCGAACACCTGGATGTTCGGGTTCGTGAACGTTCGCCGAACATGGTCGCGATGTTCGGGTGTTCGCACCGAACTCCGAACATAATGGAAGTCAATGGGGACCCGAACTTTCGTGCTTTGTAAAGCCTCCTTACATGCTACATACCCCAAATTTACAGGGTATGTGCACCTTGGGAGTGGGTACAAGAGGGAAAAAATTTAGCAAAAAGAGCTTATAGTTTTTGAGAAAATCGATTTTAAAGTGTCAAAGGGAAAACTGTCTTTAAAATGCGGGAAATGTCTGTTTTCTTTGCACAGGTAGCATGCATTTTGCCGCCATGCAGTCATAAATCTAATAAAGATAAGAGGTTCCATAAACAGGGACCGGCAACGCTAACCCAGCAGCAGCACACGTGATGGAACAGGAGGAGGCGCAGGAGGAGAAGGCCACGCTTTGAGACACAACAACCCAGGCCTTGCATGAGGACAAGAAGCATGCGGATAGCATGCTTTTTGCCGCCATGCAGTCATAAATGTAATAAAGATAAGAGGTTCCATAAACAGGGACCGGCAACGCTAACCCAGCAGCAGCACACGTGATGGAACAGCAGGAGGCGCAGGAGGAGAAGGCCACGCTTTGAGACACAACAACCCAGGCCTTGCATGAGGACAAGAAGCATGCGGATAGCATGCTTTTTGCCGCCATGCAGTCATAAATGTAATAAAGATAAGAGGTTCCATAAACAGGGACCGGCAACGCTAACCCAGCAGCAGCACACGTGATGGAACAGGAGGAGGCGCAGGAGGAGAAGGCCACGCTTTGAGACACAACAACCCAGGCCTTGCATGAGGACAAGAAGCGTGCGGATAGCATGCTTTTTGCCGCCATGCAGTCATAAATGTAATAAAGATAAGAGGTTCCATAAACAGGGACCGGCAACGCTAACCCAGCAGCAGCACACGTGATGGAACAGGAGGAGGCGCAAGGCCACGCTTTGAGACACAACAACCCAGGCCTTGCATGAGGACAAGAAGCGTGCGGATAGCATGCTTTTTGCCGCCATGCAGTCATAAATGTAATACAGATAGGAGGTTCCATAAACAATGACCGGAAACGCTAACCCATAACAGATGGTCATTGTTCATGTTACTTGGTTGGGGTCCAGGAGTGTTGCATAGTCGTTTCCAATCCAGGATTGATTCATTTGAGTCAGACGGTCTGCATTTTCTGTGGAGAGGCGGATACGCCGATCTGTGACGATGCCTCCGGCAGCACTGAAACAGCGTTCCGACATAACGCTGGCTGCCGGGCAAGCCAGCACCTCTATTGCGTACATTGCCAGTTTGTGCCAGGTGTCTAGCTTCGATACCCAATAGTTGAAGGGTGCAGATGGATTGTTCAACACAGCTACGCCATCTGACATGTAGTCCTTGACCATCTTCTCCAGGCGATCGGTGTTGGAGGTGGATCTGCACGCTTGCTGTTCTGTGGGCTGCTGCATGGGTGTCAGAAAATTTTCCCACTCCAAGGACACTGCCGATACCATTCCCT
Organism: Hyperolius riggenbachi; assembly: GCF_040937935.1. Lineage (NCBI taxonomy): Eukaryota > Metazoa > Chordata > Amphibia > Anura > Hyperoliidae > Hyperolius > Hyperolius riggenbachi. The sequence goes on from NC_090651.1 coordinate 278,670,851, forward strand.
TTTTGGCACTAGCTGCGGCTTGTGTTGTTTGCTGCCCTCCTGGTCGTCCTGGGTTTGCGGAAGTCAGTCTGTCGGCGTACAACTGGCTAGAGGAGGGGGAGGATGTCAATCTCCTCTCTAAAGTCTCCACAAGGGCCTGCTGGTATTCTTCCATTTTGACCTGTCTGACTCTTTCTTCAAGCAGTTTTGGAACATTGTGTTTGTACCGTGGATCCAGAAGGGTATAAACCCAGTAATTGGTGTTGTCCAGAATGCGCACAATGCGTGGGTCGCGTTCAATGCAGTCTAGCATGAATTGAGCCATGTGTGCCAGAGTCCTGCCAGAATCCTCATCATCCTCTTGTGAGCGTTGTGATAGTTGTTGTGCTGCATCATAGTCGTCACCTTCTTCCTGGTCTGCTTCTGCTGACCATTCGCGCTGAATTGTGGAAGTCCAACGTGCACCGCTCTGGCCCTCGTCAGTGGTGGCATGAAATTCCTGCTCCAACTCCAGCTGTTCCTCCTCCTCTTCTTCGTCATAGCTGCTGGGGCCAGCGTTTCCTGAGGCGGATGGCCTGATGTTGGTACCATCACGCTGATCGTTTTCTCCTTCAGATTCCCCCAGTTGCATCATGACAGCTGTTTCCTTGATTTTCAACATTGACTTCTTCAGTAAACACAGCAGTGGTATGGTAATGCTGACTGAAGAGTTGTCACTGCTCACAAGCAACGTGGATTGCTCAAAATTTTGGAGGACTTGGCAGAGGTCCAACATGTTGGCCCAATCGGATCCACAGAAGCTTGGCAGCTGTCCGGATGCGCCTCGGTACTGCGCCGTCATGTACTGGACCACTGCACTCTTCTGCTCGCAATAGCGGGCTAGCATGTGCAGCGTAGAATTCCAGCGCGTAGGGACATCACACAGCAAGCGATGGTGGGGGAGATTGAAGCGCTCCTGCATCTTGGCGAGTGCCCCCGAAGCAGTACTGGAATTTCTGCAATGTTTGGCCACTCGTCGCACCTTCAACAGAAGATCGGCCACGCCTGGGTATGTCCTCAGGAACCGCTGAACTACTAGGTTCATCACGTGCGCCAGGCAAGGGATGTGTGTCAGCTTAGCCAACCTTAAAGCGCGAATGAGATTACTCCCATTATCACACACAACCATGCCCGGTTTCAGGTCCAGCGGTGCCAGCCACAAATCCGTCTGTTCCTTTATTCCCCTCCAAATTTCCTCCCCTGTGTGCTGCTTATCCCCAAGGCAGATCAGCTTCAGCAACGCTTGCTGACGCATGCCAACAGCTGTGCTGCACTGCTTCCACTATCCTACTGCTGCTGGGTTAGCGTTTCCGGATGAGGTACAGCTTTGAGATGCGTTGGAGGAGAAGGTGTCAGAGAGGTAGGTGCTGCTGTTGTTATCCAGTGGGAGGGACGGCGGGGCAGCTGTTTGCGGCGTGGGCAACACCCGCGCCGTAGCAGGTTAGGAATCGCTGCCAGGCTCCACAAGGTTCACCCAGTGCGCGGTAAGGGAGATGTATCAACCCTGGCCGAACGCACTCGTCCAGGTGTCAGTGGTGAGGTGAACCTTGCAGGCAACGGCATTCTTCAAGCTTCGGGTTATTTTGCTGACCACGTGCTCATGCAACTCAGGCACTGCAGAGCACGCAAAGTGGTAGCGGCTGGGAACCACGTAACGTGGGATGGCCACTGACATCATGCCCTTGAAGCTGTTTGTCTCCACCACTCGATATGGCAGCATTTCGCAGGCCAGAAGCTTGGCTATGCTGGCTGTTACTGCCATGGCCCGGGGGGTCATTTGCTGGCAATTTCCTCTTGCGCTCAAGCATCTCCGAGACAGACAACTGAACCGTAGGGCTGCACACTGAACGGCTGTTGGTTGTTGTGTTTGATGACTGGGAGACCTCAAGAGCACTATTCCGGAAAGTGACAGTGTCAGCGTCGTCTGATGTTTGTGAATGTTGTTGTGAACCACGCAATGGCTGGGCTACTGGCTGCTGCTGCTGAGGAGGGTCTGGTGGTGAGTCTGGTGACCCCAAGGGAGGCAGTGTTGCTGCTGGTACCCTGTCCTGGCGGCCACAGAGTGGGATGTTTGGATACCATGTGGCGGGTCATGCTGGTGGTGGAGAGGTTGTTAATATGTTTCCCCTGCTCAGGCGGGTCTTGCACACCTTGCAAATCACCATGGTACCATCCTCACTGCAGTCTTCAAAGAAAGGCCAGACTTTGGAGCACCTGCCTTGCTGGCGATTTCTGTTTGCGCCTCTTTTTTGTCTCACTTGAACTTCCACGCTTGTGGTGCCTGAAATTTCGCGCCGCCTACCTTGTGGCACAAGGCGAACTCGTGCAGCAGTGGGTTCTTCAACAGACTCATCTGTGCTGCTGCTACGACGGCGATGTTCTCCTTCACATACAAAATCTGGGTCTCTGTCAACATTGTCCATACCCTCCTCCTCTTCCATCTCCTCAAACTCGTCATATGTGATTGTGGGCCGCCGCCGTGGAGTAGAGCTCCCCACAACAACCACTCCAACGTCGTCTTCAAGATCTTCTCGCCCGACCTCCTGCAATTGAAACCCCTCCTGCCCAACTTGCTCTGGGATTTGGGTTTCAAAGTCCTCCTCGGACTCGCCTTGCATTTCAGTGCGCGGTGCATTTCCCACAGTCAATGGTTGTGAATCCGGGCACAACATTTCTGGCTGTTCCATTGACCTTTGAAAGGTGGAAGTTTTTTGGGCTGGGAATAGCTCCTGCGAATACCCCATTGTGTCCTGAGGAAATTCTTCGGACTGGTTATTTGGCAGTTGTGTGCGTGGTGTCGCTGCCGGTTGTGTCAGCTTTGTGCCCACTGGCTCCTTGTAACTGGCTGAAGACTTGGACCTCGTGCGTGATGTGCTGGTGCTGCTTAACCCACTGCTGGACGCTTGAGAGGTCATCCAATTAATTATCTGGTCCTGTTCTTTTGGATTTGTGATGGTTGATTTCCTGGACAACATGGGCGGTATTGAGTGGGTTTTCTTCGGTGCTCCACTGTGGCCTGTACGTGAACCGTCAGGGGGAACACCTCTTCCCTTGCCCCTCCCTCTTTCACAGGATTTCTTCTTCATTTCACTTATCCTTAAAGTACACGCTGACTGGCAGCAGTACAGTGGCAGTACAGAAATGCTATACAGTGGTGGGTGAGCGATGTACTACTGTTCCCAGCAGAGACACAGAGTGGCAGTAAACACAATGCTATACAGTGGTGGGTGAGCGATGTACTACTGTTCCTAGCAGCGACACAGAGCACAATGCTATACAGTGGTGGGTGAGCGGTGTACTACTGTTCCCAGCAGAGACACAGAGTGGCAGTAAACACAATGCTATACAGTGGTGGGTGAGCGATGTACTACTGTTCCCAGCAGAGACACAGAGTGGCAGTAAACACAATGCTATATAGTGTGGCTGAGCGGTGTACTACTGTTCCCAGCAGCGACACAGAGCACAATGCTATACAGTGGTGGGTGAGCGGTGTACTACTGTTCCCAGCAGAGACACAGAGAGGCAGTAAACACAATGCTATATAGTGTGGCTGAGTGGTGTACTACTGTTCCCAGCAGTGACACAGAGCACAATGCTATACAGTGGTGGGTGAGCGGTGTACTACTGTTCCCAGCAGAGACACAGAGTGGCAGTAAACACAATGCTATACAGTGGTGGGTGAGCGATGTACTACTGTTCCCAGCAGTGACACAGAGCACAATGCTATACAGGGTGAGCGGTGTACTACTGTTCCCAGCAGAGACACAGAGTGGCAGTAAACACAATGCTATACAGTGGTGGGTGAGCGGTGTACTACTGTTCCCAGCAGCGACACAGAGTGGCAGTAAACACAATGCTATATAGTGTGGCTGAGCGGTGTACTACTATTCCCAGCAGCGACACAGAGCACAATGCTATACAGTGGTGGGTGAGCGGTGTACTACTGTTCCCAGCAGAGACACAGAGTGGCAGTAAACACAATGCTATACAGTGGTGGGTGAGCGATGTACTACTGTTCCTAGCAGCGACACAGAGTGGCAGTAAACACAATGCTATATAGTGTGGCTGAGCGGTGTACTACTATTCCCAGCAGCAACACAGAGCACAATGCTATACAGGGTGAGCGGTGTACTACTGTTCCCAGCAGAGACACAGAGTGGCAGTAAACACAATGCTATATAGTGTGGCTGAGCGGTGTACTACTATTCCCAGCAGCGACACAGAGCACAATGCTATACAGGGTGAGTGGTGTACTACTGTTCCCAGCAGAGACACAGAGAGGCAGTAAACACAATGCTATATAGTGTGGCTGAGCGGTGTACTACTGTTCCCAGCAGTGACACAGAGCACAATGCTATACAGTGGTGGGTGAGCGGTGTACTACTGTTCCCAGCAGAGACACAGAGTGGCAGTAAACACAATGCTATACAGTGGTGGGTGAGCGATGTACTACTGTTCCCAGCAGTGACACAGAGTGGCAGTAAACACAATGCTATATAGTGTGGCTGAGCAGTGTACTACTATTCCCAGCAGCGACACAGAGCACAATGCTATACAGGGTGAGCGGTGTACTACTGTTCCCAGCAGAGACACAGAGTGGCAGTAAACACAATGCTATACAGTGGTGGGTGAGCGGTGTACTACTGTTCCCAGCAGCGACACAGAGTGGCAGTAAACACAATGCTATATAGTGTGGCTGAGCGGTGTACTACTATTCCCAGCAGCGACACAGAGCACAATGCTATACAGTGGTGGGTGAGCGGTGTACTACTGTTCCCAGCAGAGACACAGAGTGGCAGTAAACACAATGCTATACAGTGGTGGGTGAGCGATGTACTACTGTTCCTAGCAGCGACACAGAGTGGCAGTAAACACAATGCTATATAGTGTGGCTGAGCGGTGTACTACTATTCCCAGCAGCAACACAGAGCACAATGCTATACAGGGTGAGCGGTGTACTACTGTTCCCAGCAGAGACACAGAGTGGCAGTAAACACAATGCTATATAGTGTGGCTGAGCGGTGTACTACTATTCCCAGCAGCGACACAGAGCACAATGCTATACAGGGTGAGCGGTGTACTACTGTTCCCAGCAGACACACAGAGTGGCAGTAAACACAATGCTATATAGTGTGGCTGAGCGGTGTACTACTATTCCCAGCAGCGACACAGAGCACAGTGCTATACAGGGTGAGCGGTGTACTACTGTTCCCAGCAGACACACAGAGTGGCAGTAAACACAATGCTATATAGTGTGGCTGAGCGGTGTACTACTATTCCCAGCAGCGACACAGAGCACAATGCTATACAGGGTGAGCGGTGTACTACTGTTCCCAGCAGACACACAGAGTGGCAGTAAACACAATGCTATATAGTGTGGCTGAGCGGTGTACTACTATTCCCAGCAGCGACACAGAGCACAATGCTATACAGGGTGATCGGTGTACTACTGTTCCCAGCAGACACACAGAGTGGCAGTAAACACAATGCTATATAGTGTGGCTGAGCGGTGTACTACTATTCCCAGCAGCGACACAGAGCACAATGCTATACAGTGTTGGGTGAGCGGTGTACTACTGTTCCCAGCAGAGACACAGAGTGGCAGTAAACACAATGCTATACAGTGGTGGGTGAGCGATGTACTACTGTTCCTAGCAGCGACACAGAGTGGCAGTAAACACAATGCTATATAGTGTGGCTGAGCGGTGTACTACTATTCCCAGCAGCGACACAGAGCACAATGCTATACAGGGTGAGCGGTGTACTACTGTTCCCAGCAGAGACACAGAGTGGCAGTAAACACAATGCTATATAGTGTGGCTGAGCGGTGTACTACTATTCCCAGCAGCGACACAGAGCACAATGCTATACAGGGTGAGCGGTGTACTACTGTTCCCAGCAGACACACAGAGTGGCAGTAAACACAATGCTATATAGTGTGGCTGAGCGGTGTACTACTATTCCCAGCAGCGACACAGAGCACAGTGCTATACAGGGTGAGCGGTGTACTACTGTTCCCAGCAGACACACAGAGTGGCAGTAAACACAATGCTATATAGTGTGGCTGAGCGGTGTACTACTATTCCCAGCAGCGACACAGAGCACAATGCTATACAGGGTGAGCGGTGTACTACTGTTCCCAGCAGACACACAGAGTGGCAGTAAACACAATGCTATATAGTGTGGCTGAGCGGTGTACTACTATTCCCAGCAGCGACACAGAGCACAATGCTATACAGGGTGATCGGTGTACTACTGTTCCCAGCAGACACACAGAGTGGCAGTAAACACAATGCTATATATTGTGGCTGAGCGGTGTACTACTATTCCCAGCAGCGACACAGAGCACAATGCTATACAGGATGAGCGGTGTACTACTGTTCCCAGCAGACACACAGAGTGGCAGTAAACACAATGCTATATAGTGTGGCTGAGCGGTGTACTACTATTCCCAGCAGCGACACAATGACCGGGGGACCCTGGCTAGCGTGGCTGGAGAGAGAACTACCCTCCCTGCCTACCCAAAGCTAAACCCACAGACAAATGGCGGAGAAATGACGTGGATCGGGTATTTATTTGCCCGAACCACGTGACCCGTTCGGCCAATCAGAGCGCGTTCGGGTCCGAACCACGTGACCCGTTCGGCCAATCACAGCGCTAGCCGAACGTTCGGGTAACGTTCGGCCATGCGCTCTTAGTTCGGCCATATGGCCGAACAGTTTGGCCGAACACCATCAGGTGTTCGGCCGAACTCGAACATCACCCGAACAGGGTGATGTTCTGCAGAACCCGAACAGTGGCGAACACTGTTCGCCCAACACTAATAAGTATACAACATCATATATGTTATGTTCTTTTTTAAGATGGTTCTGATCCAGTTGTGAATCAAGCCGAAGAAGAAACTTAAAGTTTTGAACTCTTGCAAGAAAACTATGTACAGTTACTCATGAAAGGTAATACCTGAATCAACATTTATTGGTTTGGTATCAGAAGGACACTTTAATGACACTTAATTAGTGTTTGTTTGGTGGAAAATGATTGTAGAGTGTCCCCAATTCTTCATGTGTAAATACTACACATGAGAAAGCAGTAAGATGTTTGATGTTATGTCACATAAAATTACATCCCTAGAAATACTGTAAGTCTGTCTCGCACTTCTGCAATTCTGAAGCTGGAAAAAAACAAAACATGATATAATGAATTGAATTGTATGTTTTTTTTTTGTTATTTGTTTTTCTAATATTGCATCATACTGGCACAGTTACACAGTCTGTGTTCTAAGCTATAAAACAAAGCAGAGATAATGACCCTTTGAACTTTCCTGCAGTAAAACTTTATCTCAAGCTTTCTCTCGTTGTTTTTTGGCTGTTTAAAGTGTACCTGAGATAAAAAGAAAAAAATATCACATACCTGGGGGCTTCCTACAGCCCCCGTCGGGCCTGATCGCTCCCTCGGTGCCGTCCTCTGCCTCTTGGATCTTTCGTAAGGGCTCCCGGTATCTTCGGACAGTCAGGGCCAGTTGGCTCATGTGCAGTGCATCCGCATGCGCTCCCCCATCTCACTTCCGCAGCCAGGAGAGTTCTGGGCCTGCGCAATAGCACTGCGCAAGCATAGAAAGCTCCCCGGGATGGGAGCTGGGCGGGTGCATGGACGGGCCATGCTTGAGCAGTAGGCCCCGCTTGGCTGAAGATAACGGGGCCCTTACGGAAGATCCAGGAGGTGGAGGACAGCACCAAGGAAGCGATCAGGCTGAAGAAGTCTGGAGGAAGCCCCGGGTATGCATGAATTTTTATTTTATTTTCATCTCATATTCCCTTTAAGTATTTCAGTAAACAGGACTGTGTTTGACCCAGTGGGTCGAATATACTGTACCTTTTGTATAGATAACAGCTGAAGTTTTGTAACTCTTACTTTACTGAAAAACAATATGAGGCTCTTCTCTTTGCTACTAATGTTCTATTTCTTAGCTGTTCTACAAAGACAATTCATTATCTCATAAGCTTATTTTTGCTTCAGGTTAACTTTAAATAAACAGCTTATGTTCAAAATAGTACATTGCACTATTGTGATTCATCATACCTAACAACACACAGGCCAGACTTCTATCCACCAATCATTTTTCTTCCTGCACAGCAGTAAAGCAGAGGCTGCCATATTCCGCAGTCATAATAACTTTTCCATGGAAAGTTTAGTTTTGTTCTAACCCCTCCTCTCAGGGTTCTTCATGTGCTGATATTTTAATAACTACATCTCTATTTTCCTCTATCTCTTCCAGCTAGTAATTACCATGAAGAGTTTTAATTTAATTCACAGTTCTATTTTCTTATTGAATTGTTTTCAGAGTGACGTAGCCCGGGCCACTCCAAGCCCCAGCGAGACCCTTGTGAGATTAGCAGGCAGTTTTCAAGATGCCCTATCTCTTGCAATGCGTCTCACCGAGTACCAGACCATTCTCGCTCTTCAAGATGAACACATTGTACACGCCGAGCAATTAAACTCCATTTCACACCTGGGCGTCCCGTGTTTATTTGCATGTGTAGGTTGGAAATCTAACGCTTTCCACTTATTGGGAACATGGTTGTCAAGGACACGGTCAGATTGTATCTCAGGCAATTTTCAAGTGCATCTAATGGCCGCCGGTTGGGGAGCAGCGATGCGTTGGATGAAGTGCTATCGGAATGCACAAGAATGAGAGCAGAAGGCTTGGTCAGGCACAGATGAACATGTATCACTTTTATTATAGTGATACAAAATATCACAAGAATGATTTGCTGCCAGCTATAGATAAATGTTGTGTTATGAGAGATTAAAGTCATTTAATGAGATGCCTGAAGAGTTCTGCGAAAAATGACACACTCGGTGATTGAAATGAAGAAAATTTCACCATGTCTGTCAATAAGACTGCTTCAGCAAGAAAGAAAACACTTCACCAGTCGCTCAAGATTTGCCGAATAGTTACAGAGCGCACCTTTCTGTATTTCCTGAATATTTTAACTCTTGTTACGAAAACAGCATGCTCTGAAAAAAATATTTTTGCTGAAAGCACACCTGAAGTGTTTTAAGCAGCTTTACCACCTTGCTTGTACCACTTATTAACAGAGCTCCTTTAGTCCTGGTAGGTCTGTTTGACTTTCACATATAGATGTCTCCAATCCACCCACCTGCTTCATACTGCAGCCCCTAAGCCAATGCAGAAGATAGGAAATTGTCAAGTGTGGCAGGAAGTGGGCAGAAGTGGTGTCCCAGCTTGAACTCAGACAGAAAGCTCAGGGTGGGGGTAGGACCAATCTCCATATGAGAAGTCAAAGCTTTCACTCAGACAACAACTGTAGTACCATGCTTCTTAAACAGAATAGACAAGATGTTGTTTACTCCTTACAAGCAATTTGTTTTCCTTGAATTTGCTGTAATTCATTGGCTCAGCAAGGACTATATTCGGTTCTCTCTAACTGAATCCTGGTTAGAATAGGTATCCTAAATACCGTACTTTCCTCTGGTAGAGAAAGAATAATATGTTAAGAATAGTGATGATGTAGCACATTTTCTCAGCTTACGCTAGCCTTGAATGCTATTGACCAAAGAGGTGGTTTACTTTATGGTACCTATGTTCCCCTTTTCTGTTTCACACTGCTTCCACTCAGCCCTGAGTGGCCTAGACCAGGGCTGGGCCAACTATGCTAGCTGCAAACCACAGGCCACATTCAAAAAATTCCTTCCTTTCTCACTTACCCCCTGCAGAGTCGCGAGCAGAAGAAAACCGAAGGTTAACACTCACCTACTGTACTCAATACTTCCGGTGTCGGGTCTCCATGGCCACAGGGTATCACATGACATGCGTCACGGGACATGCTATCAGGACGTGTCACTGTGTAATATGCTAGCACATCCTGATGGCATCTCATGTGACACCCTGTGGCCATGGAAACCCAAATGGCCACAGGACCTAAACTTAAGACCACCCCTGGTGGTACCTACAGAAACCCTAACTGACGGGTGATGCATAGCCCTAAGACCCCCCGGTGGTGCCTAAGCCTAAGACCCCCTGGTGGTGCCTAACCCTAACCACCCCCCCCCAACACACACGCACACACACACACACACACACACACACACACACACGCACAAACAATCAACTTTACTGATGCCTAATGATCCCGCCTGCACAAACACCCTTTGTGCATACAAACGATAAAATATTTGATAACGTAAAATTTGTACACACAAATGAAATAAAAAGTTTCAAAACAATACCATATTTCAAAAACGTTAATGTTCTAATGTTGAAAATGATCTTTATTGGGGACCCAAATTTATGCTTTGGGTACCATATTAACGATATTTGCATTAGCGCCAAAATCGTTCATTAACTGTGGGTGACCACATTTTTCCTGCTTCCGGCCCATCCTTTCAATGCTATGACATTTTAATTGATGTTGTCTGCATCTTTTAATAAGATTAACTTGTATCCCTGAACAATAAGGATGATCATGATCATACAATAAACTGTTGATTACTACCTGCTAGACTTACCGTTTTCTCTGTTAACCGTACACGAAAGTTCTGAAGGTCATCAGCAGACATGCCAGAAATGTTACACCTTTAGTCTAGCACCACCGCAAGGCAAGTTATTAGGTGATGTATGTTGAGTGGCAGATTTATTGAAGCTTTCTCAGATGTTTTTATTTCTTGTTCTTGTTTCTCTGAAAATGTAGATTTCCAACTTCAAAGTACCAACTGTTAACCAGCATGTAAAATTCAAGACTTTGTAAATACAGAACAAGTTACTTAAAACAGCATTTCAGATAAAGGCAACCACAATTTTGGATATCTGTAAATTGTTTTGAAAGGGGTAAAAATGCATCAGCAAACTATGGCAGTAAATGTACTATGTAAACATAGGGAATTCTATCACAGGGAAGAGCTTGCTCGCACTCAGTGTGGTGCGGTGAGGTACATGGTGCTGCAAATAGGGGTTGATTCACTAACCCTTATATCTTCTTACTTATTTTTCATCTTATCTACAAAATACATGTTCAGGCCTTCAGGCCAAGCAACAACATTTCTTAAAGTAAAATAATCCTAATTAAATTTAACTTTAATATACATTTCTAAGCAATGTACACCCACTGGATTATTCTAGCATGTGTACATGCTCCCCCTGGCCCTTACATCACCTGCCGTATTTTTGAGGAATACCTGATGTGTGACCAAACCCATTGTTCTCTCACTTACCCCACCTGCCATAAGCCATTCCATTGTGCATTGTGTGGCATCGCTCCTCCTCCTTCTTCTATAGCAACAGTTGCATTTTAGGCTGGCTTAGCAATATGCCTGTACAGAACTGGGGGCCAGTTCTGTACAGGCATATTGCTAAGCCAGCCTAGAATGCAACTGTTGCTTGTTAGAGTAGTACTGTGTTAGCTTACTACAGATTACTGCTGCAGTGCTGCGTGTCAGTGTGACAGATAGACCAGTTAGTGTGCAGAGTCTTCTACTCTGCTGTCTGTCACTCCGTGCTGATTTGCTTTAAAGTCCAACCCCAATTTTAATAAAGTACAAGTACCTCACATCATCTGGCTGAAGCAAGCTGGTGCTGGCAGTGGTCAGACTCAGAGCACCAGAACCCCCTCTGCCACTCCTGCCGACACTGAGGGTTTTTGAGGCAGCCAGTCCTCAGTGGCCTCCTCTGCTCCCTACACCGCTTCCTGTGCAAGGAAAAACAGCCGCCAGACCCTGTTGGGCAAGTCTTTCCCTGTTGTTGGCAAGAGGGAGACATGAAGTGGCTGGGAATCAGTATGTCTGCCTTACCACCCTTTACCACCACCACCACAACCTCCTGTCTCCTCCTGATTGTTAACTATTACTAACTAAGCCGCCTGGTTCACAATTTTTTTACAGCCGTGGTACCAACGCTACGTGCCATGAACACATGCCACATGCCACGTACACGTGCCACATCCGGCATGCCCCTCCTGGCACATGTTACACGTGCTGCTGCTGCTGCTGCATTGCCCTGCTCCTGCTGCCTGTGCTGCTCCCACCACCAGGGTGTCACAGGCCACTGCTGCTGTGCTGATACCACCTATATTTAACCCAAAACACAATTGCTGCATAATTTTTTTGAGGTGTCTGGGCTGAAAACTGTCATGTCCCAATTGTACGGTTGGACTTTGGACACAATGTGGGCTGCACGACCGCTGTCTGGAACCTAGTCCTGATGTTAATTTACAGCCATTTTTTTTTTTTTTGTATTTTAACTCCCCACATAATCAATTAGTGTTTCTGTTTAAAAAAAACATGATGCTACATGCATCATTTACCTTAAGAAAGCACACACCTTCACACTCCCCGCCCCCATTGCCCTCTCCCCACATTGCAGAGTAGTGCGGCAGAGCAGTCATAGTTATACCACTTAGTTTAACCTTTTCAATAAAGATGATATTATATGATTATTTCCTGATTTTATTGTTTAAAAGCGGTGCAATTTTGTCACACGCTTTTAGACTCTAAAAATCATATCGCTAGATAGATCTGCGGCAGCCCTGCACATTACACACCTTCCATGGATCCAGCTTGGGGTTATCACTCTGAGCTACAGATTTCCATTTCAAGTCAGGCTGTGGTTGGATTAAATATTTAGCTGTTCTGACCTCATCCCTCCAGGCAGGTGATCGCTCTGCCTCCTTGGAAATATGGGCCTTGGTGACACTTTTTAAAAATCTCCACCGAGGCTCTGGCTACTTTCCTTTGTGTTGTTGTTGCCTGCGTCCCCAGTTTGGCAGCTGATACTTAAAGACCACCTCCAGCCAAAAAAAGGCAATACATATATGTAGTCTAGGCACTATGTACAGTTAGATGAACGTATAAAGTTTACATCTGGTACATCATAGTGGATAGAACAGACATACATTTATATCCGAAGCAGCACTACCTTATTTCTCCTAATGCTGAAGCTTTGTGTGTCCCCCTCCAGCCTGGTTCCCTCCCTTGCCCTCCCTCCCCTGCTCTCTGCCTACCTGGATCAAATTACTTCTCTTTTAACAGTGTGTACTGTAGGAGAGAGAAGAGACAGGAAAACTGCAGAAGCCTGTCTTAGCATGTCTGTTTGCTATAATTCTTATTTCAGATGTCTGTCTGCCTGCCTAGATTAGATCACATGGACATGAGGGGTGGAGTTATGACATCAATTCCCCAGCATCCTTTGCACCTATGGTTTCGAAAGAAAAAAATGCCAGGGCCCAATTTCATTTGGGGGCTGGGATTTCAAGACCATATGTGGAATACGGAACCTGGGGTGAGAAAATCACACTTTATCATGTGTGATTTTATATATCTTGGCAACTTACTATGTTTAAAGCAAACTGTATGTAATACGCTTGTCTTCCAGCGGCAGGTCCCGCAGCATCTCCGGCTTGGTCCGGGCGAGCGGCAGGGCTTCTGCGCTGGAGTCTTCTGACGGCATCCCCGACTTCCTTCCGGTGGTGTCTTCCGGCTCACGTTCGGCCCAAAGGTCGCATCGCGCACACGCGCAAGTCTTAGTGAGCCTTATAGGCTCAGGAGGAGGATTTAGGATGACTGCAGGTGATGTCATGAGTGACATCACCAAAAGGGGAGTGGCTGCTGATTGAGGAGTTTGTATTTAAAGTGGACCCAAACCAAACATTTTTTTAATTAAAAATATTTAGTTGCACCACTCTGACACATAAAAAGATAAATAAACACTCTTTCAAGCCTATGAGCATTTCAGTGCATGCTTTTCACCCTTCTCTTCCATAACTAGGGTTATACAGGTGGCTGCCATTAGCAATTCCTCCTTTGCTATTTCCCCAGTTTGCCGGATTCTATCCTGGCAATATGAAAGGAAGGGAGGGGTTTCTCCAATAGATGTAAAATAGTTTATATTTGTCATCATGCAGCTGAAAAAAAGGCTGCAATTTATTATTATAATTTAGAAAATAGATTTTATTTCTGAAATCTTGTATTTTTAATTTGGGTCCACTTTAAGGCCAGAGATTGCATTCACTCACTGGCCTTGATACTAATCAGTTTGCTGGTTCTTGGCCTGGCTAGCTATTCTTGAGCTACATTAATATATTGTGTAGACGCACAATATACATGTACTCCAGTTAGTCAGTCGTTTGTTATTTTCGTATTTGATTATTATTATTGTTGTAATTATTTCGTAATATCCTCCTGATATTATTGAAGTAACATCTTACTGTAGATTTACCTGTGTACCGACCTCTTGCTTGTTTCCTGTCCTCGCTCTAGTCTAGTCCTTCTGTACCGCTGCCATCTGATTTAGGTTACCGACTCGGCCTATCCCTGACTCTGTTACTGCCTGGTCCTTGCAATATGACTGACATCTGATGCACGTGTATGACCCTGCTCAAATTTGACTACGATTTAGCTTAACGACTTTGTACCTCGATACCTCTAACTTGTGCACAAGGTCTGACTGTTAGGTTATACTTTGTACCTTTGTTGTGTAATCATCAGTGTGTTACCTCGTCACGCACCAGCGTAAAACTGTAATTTATCATTTAGGTAGTCTTTAATTGGTGGCTGCCAAGCTGGGTTTGGGCCCAGCAACGCAGGTGGAGGTTTCCAAAGAGCCTTCAGAAACATGGCTTTGACTGCACTGCTGAAGAGGGCAGATATTTCCCAACAGGGAAGTTCTGAGTCCAGCATAGACAAAAGAGAACATTGTAGGGTAGTTAGTACCTTTATAATGGTTGCACTCTGATTCTACACAAACTCACAACTGAGTATATCCAAAAAATAATAATTAAATTGTTTCCATTGGGCCTTTTTTCTCTTCTAGTTTCTGCAACCCTCTCTGCTTCTGCCCAGCCCTGGTTTGGAGGTGATGATAATAACTTATGATGAAGATTGGTTGCAAGTATTCCTTTAGTTTCAATCATGTTACTGTACTCTAAATCATTCAGAATATCTATAAAATGTTGAAATGTTAGGATCAATGTCCATTATCAGTAGCTATTTCTGATAATGAAAATCCACAGAAGTCTGAGTTCAGCCTAGCCATGGAGCTCCACCAGCCAATAGTCTTATTTCTGTGCATTTTCCTAGCTTGAAATAAATCCATTGTTAATAATAAATAAAACATAAAAATGACTGAAAATGAGTCAGACGGCTGTCAATATACTCTGTGCCTTTTGTCTCCTCTGAGCTGAGCATCTGCTAATGATAGTTTGAAAGGCTAAACTTGTTTGAAGCCATTTATTTTGCATGGCTGCACAAAACATCAGCATCATCTTAAGTGATGAGGGTTGAAATCTCTCGCTTACTGTACTGTTAGCGTCTCTCTCACAGTCAGCCTTAGGAATTATCTCAACCCTTTGACTCAGCAGTTCTGTATTACAAATCTCTTGAAAACAGCTGAAGTTCAAATTAAAACTATCAGAATTTTGCCATCACAATGTATATGGATCCTCCTGGATGTGTCAGCACAAGCTATATAATGACTGAAACGCTCCGAAAATAGTGGCCTAAAAACCTTACGGCAACTGAAGGATGTCGAATTTCAGTTTATTAGATATATAAACAGGTTCCTCAATTCCATTTTTTTTCATTAGATTCAATTTCTAGAGCCACATTATGGACAAGTGTATATGTTTTTTTGTTCCTTGGTTGTACTAGGCATAAAATATGTCCCAGAAGAAATAGTGCCAAAAATCAAACAACACTGACAATTAAAGTGTACCCGAGGTGACATGTGACATGATGAGATAAACATGTGTATGTACAGTGCTGCCAAACATATTAATGACTAAGCTGTGTTTCTTTTTTTTCTTTTACTGCCTGAAAGAGTTACCTTCAGGCATGCAAGTGACAGCTTCTATCTTGTTGGACCCTTAAATGTCACTGATAAGGAATTACAGCCATAAAACTTCTGACTGCAGGGGATACATTAAAAAAGATCAATAGTTCATGTATTTTAGCTCTGGGACACTTAATAGACTGCCATTGAGTAGAAACAATAAAACATTAAATCTACTTTGTAAATATTTAAACTTAAAGTACAACCATGGAATATCTAACATTTTTTTAGGAATAGGATTATAGATACAACTGTTTATCTCATCATTTAATTTTTACCTTGGATTCACTTTAATGTCTCATGAACATTCAAGTGCAACCCCGGGCAAGAATAAAAATGTATTATTACTATGTATTAAGTGCTTCTCTGCATCTGACTGCCCATTGGTAAGTATGTGTGACTGACTTACTTCCAATTGCTGCTTACTATTGTCTCTCTACTGTGATATATACAGTGTATATATATATATATATATATATATATATATATATATATATATATATATATATATATATATTAGGCCTAGGCTGTGGCCACGAAACCGCATACATTTGAAATGGGCGCCGGTAGACTTGGGCGCAGGATACAGCCGGTGTATGGCTGATCCTGCTTATGCATAAGTCCAGGCCGTGTTAATTACTATTCCCCCTCCAGGCCACCATGGATAGTGGGGGAATGATATAATTCAGCTTCCATCGATTGCTGGACGCCGAATTATTGTGTTTTCAAAGCAACTTCAGCTCCGTTTTCTGACGGCGCCGACGTTACTCACTGAACGCCGCTATAGATGTAATTCCTAATACAGTCTAGGGCAGCGCCGGCTGCACCCAAATCTAGCAGTGCTGAAAAGCACTGCTCCGACGTACCGTATTTGTCGCCGTATAAGACGCACTTTTTCTCCCCCAAAAATGGGGAGAAAAAGTCCCTGCGTCTTATAAGGCAAAGGCAGGGAATCCCCAACTTATTAACGCCCGCCATTCCGAACCGCCGACCCGCCGCCATGTTGGGGATTCCCTGCCTGCCTTCCCCATGCCTGCTCGAGTCTCCTGCCCCCCCCCCCCCCCTCCTGGATGGAAGTGTCAATAGCGGCAGCAACTTACCTTTGGCAGGCTCCTGCGCTGATCCTAGATCATTGCGCTACCCCCCGATAGCCTCCTCTGCCTCCTCCCTGCTTTTCTGGCCCCCCCGGGTGAAGGAATAAGTAGCGGTAGCTTACCTCCGCAGTGCGCCCGCGATGACTGCAGACGTCCGTCTTCCAGGCACTTCTCGCTCTAGTGACCGGCTTGAACTGCGCGTCATCCCCGGGGGGGGGGCAGATAAGCAGGCGGGGTGCAGAGGAGGCTAGCGGGGGGCAGCGCAATGATCTAGGATCAGCGCAGGAGCCTGCCAAAGGTAAGTTGCCGCCGCTATTGACACTTCCATCCGGGGGGGGGGCAAGGAGACGCAGGCAGGTGGGAGGGAGGAAAGCTGGGGGAAGAGGACATATGGGGGGCACTGGAGGACATATGGGGGGCACAGGAGGACATATGGGCGGCACAGGAGCACACATATGGGGGCACATTAGGGCACACAGGACACATGGGAGGCAAATGAGGACATATGGGGGGCACAGGAGCACACATATGGGGGCACATTAGGGCACACAGGACACATGGGGGGCACAGGAGGACATATAGGGGCACAGGAGCACACAGGAGTGTGGTGATATATTGGGGTGCTTATGATGTAAGGATAACAGGAACATATTCTTTAATTTTTCTGCCTGTGTTCCATGGAGGGAGCTGTTGCCTTTGATTGCTTGGGGCAAGGAAGTGGGTATTGTCTTGACCATATGAAGTGCTTTGAGTTTCTGCTAATGGGATTATCTGCCTAGCTTTTTTGAACTCAGGAGACGGCCCATTGTCTCAATACACAAAGCAAGCCTAGTCAGGAAAAGTCTAACACATGTCAACTTGTGGTGAAGAAACGCAAACATGCCCTGTAAATTACATCTATTAGAAGGGGGTTGGAAATCTCTGCAGACTTTAAAAACGGAGACAGGAAAAAGCCTTAATCAAGTTTTCACCTGGAATTGAAAAGCCTCACTTAACAATCTCTTGATGTATAGACATTGTAACCTGGGGAAATTGGGCTAAGGAAGTCTTTTGTTGGGTGTGGGTACTATAGTGGATGTTTGATCTCTGGAAAAGGAATTGCTTTGAAATCTGTAAGTGTCAACAGGATATTTGTTGTTCTCAAGATTATGACAAGCGTTCGGTGATGTCACAAACGGGTTAAAGTGCATTAGTTCCTGGGGGCTGGACATTAAATGCCCCAGGGGACACTTCAGACTATTTAAGCTGACCCAGGACAGCCACCGGTATCTGCTCTTGGAGATAGCGCATAGCTAGAGTTGATCTCGACTTCTGGTCGAACAAGCGGCATGCTCCTGCCGACAACGTTGAGACCTTCAAGTTGGTAACGTTTTTAATCCCCATTTTTATTTTTACGCAAGTATCTGTATGTATCTTTGTAACTTTTATCTTGTAACTAGTTTTACTTTGTCTTTTTGTAATCTTTTGTATATATTAAGTTCTGCATTGTTCTATGTTTTTTCTGGAATATTAAATTATTATTTAATAAGCTTGACTTCTGCCGTACTAAACTAACACTCATAGCCTAGAGGAGACTGCAGTGTAGCTGTGTATAAGTCCGTGCCTAGTTGTATGTTTGAGCAACACTACCATATGAAATTGTAATTGCATTGTGTGTGTGGGGGCGTTTGTCATACGTTGGCCTAAAGCGCGCAGCTGACCCAACGTACGAAACGCCAGTGCGAGTAGCTAACAGTATCGTT
Organism: Hyperolius riggenbachi; assembly: GCF_040937935.1. Classification (NCBI taxonomy): domain Eukaryota; kingdom Metazoa; phylum Chordata; class Amphibia; order Anura; family Hyperoliidae; genus Hyperolius; species Hyperolius riggenbachi. The sequence goes on from NC_090651.1 coordinate 278,689,546, forward strand.
CGGAACGACTGTTAGTGGTTTTGCTGCACAACAGTGTAACTTGCATTACAAGTCAGTGTCTGATTGTGCTGTGTTACTGTACAACTGTACTGTGTGTGTGGGTGCGTGGCGTTCTCGTATTCGGCCTAAGCGCAAAGCTGACCCAAATACGAAAACGTGTAGTGCGCGCTGAGGACTCGACAGCAGAGTGGAAGTGTCTAGAGAACCGCTAGTGGTGGCAGTGAGAGGTGTTCTGAGGGGTCCCAGCCTTGTTTTAGCTTGACTAAGGCTGCTTCCCCTCTCAGTCTGGTCAAACCCGCAGTCAGGAACCGTATACGCAGGCGTGCCGCGGGCCGGTTCCTGACATAATTGGCTGGCAGTGGTGGCATCGTTTAGTACATTAGTACGCAGTTTAGCTCGCTATTCTGAGTACTAAAGGCTGGAAGCTTGCTAGAAGCAACTAGCCTACAGAAGTCTACTCAGTGCAGAATCTATATACTTTTTTTTTTGTTCAAGGATACACACTTGGTATTTGCTTTACCTTCCCCCCTTTTTTCTTTTTCTTTTTTGCAACACGATGGCTCAGAAAGCATCCAGCTATGCAAGGCAAAACAAAGAGATACTACTCAACCTGTGTGAGCACAAAGGCATCGAGACGGTGAGCGGCCAGACTAAGGAGCAGTTAGTTCGTGCGCTCAAGGAGCATGATGAGGCAGAGCGAGCCCGTGCTTCAACGTCAGCGGATGCAGCTCACGACACGCCAGAGAAGGAATCGCTCCCGCCACAGGATGCGAGTGGAGACGATGTCCTGGATGATCCACCGAACACGGAGATGACATCTCTGGAAGCCGACCTACAGCTACTAGGTTCGGCTGAGCCCGAACTGCGCCTAAAGCTGATTCTGGAACATCGGCAAGCAGAGAGGGAAATACGACAAGCCCAGAGGGAACAAGTTGCACAGCGACACCAGCTGGAGCTGGCTAATCTTCATCAGCAGAACCGTTCTGCTGGACCCGCAGAACGCGAAGGTGAGCGAGTCCACAGAATCCCCCTGGATAAGTTCCCCGCTATGGACAAGGACTCTGACATAGACACTTTCCTACAGGGGTTTGAAAGGACTTGTCGGCAGTATGGGGTGCCCCGTGAGCAGTGGGCAAGATACCTCACACCAGGGCTGAGAGGCAAGGCCCTGGAGGCGTTTGTGAGTCTCCCCCAGGAGGAAGAAACAGACTTTGAGGCAATTAAGAAAGCCATCATTGCACGATACCACCTCACGCCAGAGGTGTATCGAAAACGTTTCAGGACAGTGCAGCGAGGTCCTAATGACAGTTACCTGGATCACGCATGCAACCTGTGCACTGCCTTCCAGCAGTGGGTAAAAGGACTGGCGGTTGAGACCTTTGATGCCCTGCAGGAACTGATAATAAAAGACCAGTTCCTCCACACTTGTCCTGTTGAGGTCCGGCAGTTTGTACGGGACCGAGAGCCGAAGACCGTGGATGAGGCCGCGAAAGTCGCTGATGCCTACACGTCCAATCGAGCATCTGATTTTCGGAGGACTACGGCACCCAGCTGGAAGGGAGAAAAGACTGCGAGACCTTCTCCTCTGAGCACCCAGCGAAGCCAAGTCCCGCAGCCGCCTGGAGGTAGAACAGCCACCGTTGACACTCGGAGATGTTTTGCCTGTAACAAACCGGATCACATCAGTGCTACGTGCCCAGAAAAGAAGAAGGAAGCCCCAAACTCTGGCGGAGCCCGAAATGCGTTGTGTGCCACCAGGAATGCAGGTAGCTATGCAGAGAATCTGCAACCTGTCACGGTTGGGGATACGGTTACCACCGGTCTAAGAGACACTGGAGCAGAGGTGACTCTAGTGCACCCCCAGCTTGTGAACCCTGAGGAGTACATTCCTGGCAAGACTATGGCTGTCAAAGGAGTTGGGGGTGTCACCCCCGCCATACCCACCGCCTTGGTCCACCTGGATTGGGGGGCCGGCAGCGGAATGAAAGACGTGGGGGTAACGGATGCCATCCCCATGAACGTTTTGTTGGGTACTGACCTAGGACGGTTAGTGGCCCGGTATGAGCCTACTCCACACCCCATGGAGCCTGCATCCCCCGCAGAAGTTCAGGACTCTTGCAAGGTACTGTGTGATAATGCTGTGCAAGCGGGGAGTGCTGGTGAGGCCCCAGGGGCCAGGGGCTACGGACTGTGTACTAGCCCTAGTGAGTCTCCAGTGCCCAGGCCTGGAGGAGGACACGTTGTTACCATGAATGCAGATAATGTTGATGTAATATGTGATGTGTTGCATAATGACATGTGTACAGTGAACGCTCCGTCAGCTGCAGTGGTGACCCGAAGTGCTCACCGAGCTGCAGCAGACGAATTGTCCACTGAAGGGGCTGATGTCACTGGGTTGGGCTCTTCCACTTCAGAGCCTGGCTCTGAGGACCCAGAGGCCTCTCAGTTTGCCACCTCTCTGGTGCCTGTGGCCGACAGCGCTGAGTTCTCCGAGGCTGTGTGACTTGATAGCAGCCTGGAAGAGCTCAGGGGTCTGGCGGACAGGCCACCGGTGGAGGGCGACAAAGTGAGGATGTACTGGGAGCACGGCAGACTGTACAGAGAGGTTACTCCCTCTGAGCTGTCTGAAGTGGAGGAGGCAGACAGGCAGTTGATTGTGCCCCACAGGTACAGGGAGCAGCTATTAAGAATAGCACATGAGGTGCCCCTGGCTGGTCACTTGGGGATCCGCAAGACCAAATCCCGGCTTGCACACTATTTTTATTGGCCCCACATGGGGACAGATATTGCCGATTTTTGCCGGTCTTGTGTCACATGTCAGCAAAGCAGGTGACACAGACAAAGCCCCACTGAGGCCCTTGCCCATCATAGAGGAGCCCTTCCAAAGAGTTGCTGTGGACATAATTGGGCCTCTAGCAATACCCATCAGCACAGGGAAACGTTTCATTCTTACGGTGGTCGATTATGCCACTCGCTACCCTGAAGCTGTAGCCCTGAGCTCCATACTGGCGGACAAGGTTGCGGACGCATTGGTGCGCATTTTCTCACGGGTCGGTTTTCCCCGTGAAATGCTCACCGATCACGGCCCGCAATTCATGTCGCGCCTAATGGAATGCCTCTGTAAACAAATGCAGGTAGAACACATCATGGCCAGCCCTTACCACCCCCAGACAAATGGGTTATGTGAGCGGTTCAATGGTACTCTGAAACAGATGCTAAGGGTGTTTGTTGAATCGCAAGGGAGAGACTGGGAGCGATACCTGCCCCACTTACGGTTTGCTTATCGTGAGGTGCCCCAGGCATCCACCGGGTTCTCGCCCTTTGAGCTCTTATATGGGAGGAGGGTACGCGGACCCCTCGATCTCATTCGAGAGGTCTGGGAGGGGCAGGATATGGGTCCCGGGGTCTCCATAGTGGAATATGTTCTAAAGTTCCGGGAAAAGATGGACACCCTGGTGGGGTTAGTGCGAGAGAATCTGACTCAAGCCCAGGCCACCCAGAAGCAGTGGTATGACCACGGGGCTAGGGAGAGAGTTTATGAGGTAGGTCGCAAGGTATGGGTCCTAAACCCGATGCGACAGAATAAGCTGCAGGACGCTTGGGATGGGCCCTATACCATACATAGGAAGATTAGTGATGTGACCTATGTGGTCGCGCTGGATGACCGAGGTAAGCAGCTGAAAACATACCATGTAAATATGTTAAAGGAACATCATGCTAGAACCGCTTGCGCTCTCCCTGTCTGCAGTTTGCTACCGGACGGTGAAGCAGAGGCCCTGGTTGACATCCTGGCCTCCACCCAGGAAACCGACTCTGTTACCGAGGTGCAGATCAATCCGGAGTTGACAGCAGAGCAGCAGGCTGGGCTATCTGATGTGCTGACCCTTTACCGTGGTACCTTTACAGCCCGCCCTGGTCTGACCAGCCTGGCTGTGCACCATGTTGACACCGGAAATAACAAGCCGGTTAGACAGTCAGCCTATAGAGTCTCCCCTGAGGTTCAGGCCCACATCAGCAAGGAGATTGAGGAAATGCTGTCACTAGGGGTGATCCAACGGTCGCACAGTGTATGGGCATCACCTGTAGTGCTAGTACCCAAACGGGACCAGACCACTCGGTTCTGTGTAGATTATCGAAAACTAAGTTTGATAACTGCGTCAGATGCTTACCCAATGCCGAGGGTCGACGAATTGTTAGATAAGCTAGCTGGCGCGCAATATCTAACAATCGTGGATTTGAGTCGGGGATACTGGCAGGTCCCTCTAACAGCTGAGGCACGGGAGAGGTCTGCCTTTATCACCCTCTCAGGTCTGTTTGAATTTAATGTAATGCCTTTTGGAATGAAAAACGCCCCGGCCACCTTCCAACGGGTTGTAAATGGTCTCCTGGAAGGTTTGGAACACTGCGCTGTCGCCTACCTGGATGACATCGCCGTGTTTAGCGCCAACTGGAACGACCACTTAGCGCAGCTGTCACAGGTTTTGGGGCGCATCACTGCAGCAGGACTAACAGTCAAGCCTAGCAAGTGTCAGATCGGCATGAAACAGGTACAGTACCTGGGACATGTGGTGGGGGGGAGAGCTTCGTCCAGATACTGGGAAGGTAGATGCCATTGTGTCCTGGCCCACCCCCCAAATGAAGAAACAGATTCAGTCCTTCTTAGGAATGGCTGGGTACTATAGAAAGTTTGTCCCCAACTACAGTGCCCTCGCCAAGCCATTGACAGATCTCACCAAAAAGAAGCTGCCTAAGCAGATTCTCTGGACGCCAGCATGTGAACAGTCATTCACAGCTCTGAAGAGGGCCCTAGCCAGCCCTCCCGTGTTGCAAGCGCCAGACTTCAGCCGACGGTTTGTGGTCCAGACGGACGCCTCAGCCTTTGGCCTAGGTGCTGTGTTAAGCCAGGTAAACCAGACTGGGGAAGAACATCCGATTCTGTATTTAAGTCGGAAGCTGCTACCCCGGGAGGTAGCCTACGCCACCATAGAGAAAGAGTGCTTGGCAATTGTATGGGCCCTACAAAAGCTGCAGCACTATCTCTATGGTCGCGTATTCACGGTCGTCACCGACCACAACCCTCTTAGTTGGTTACATCGGGTTTCTGGTGACAATGGAAAATTGCTGAGATGGAGCTTGGTTCTCCAACAATATAGCTTCACTATTCAACATAGGAAGGGGAGCAATCATGGGAATGTGGATGGGCTGTCTCGTCAAGCAGAACCAAGAGTGTAGGTGCTGGCAGGATGATCTGGGAAGATCGTCTGCCTTGCACCAAGTTAACGGCGGAGGTGTGGTGATTTATTGGGGTGCTTATGATGTAAGGATAACAGGAACATATTCTTTAATTTTTCTGCCTGTGTTCCATGGAGGGAGCTGTTGCCTTTGATTGCTTGGGGCAAGGAAGTGGGTATTGTCTTGACCATATGAAGTGCTTTGAGTTTCTGCTAATGGGATTATCTGCCTGGCTTTTTGAACTCAGGAGACGGCCCATTGTCTCAATACACAAAGCAAGCCTAGTCAGGAAAAGTCTAACACATGTCAACTTGTGGTGAAGAAACACAAACATACTCTGTAAATTACATCTATTGGAAGGGGGTTGGAAACCTCTGCAGACTTTAAAAACGGAGACAGGAAAAAGCCTTAATCAAGTTTTCACCTGGAATTGAAAAACCTCACTTAACAATCTCTTGATGTATAGACATTGTAACCTGGGGAAATTGGGCTAAGGAAGTCTTTTGTTGGGTGTGGGTACTATAGTGGATGTTGGATCTCTGGAAAAAGAATTGCTTTGAAATCTGTAAGTGTCAACAGGATATTTGTTGTTCTCAAGATTATGACAAGCGTTCGGTGATGTCACAAACGGGGAAAGTGCATTAGTTCCTGGGGGCTGGACATTAAATGCCCCAGGGGACACTTTGGACTATTTAAGCTGACTCAGGACAGCCACCGGTATCTGCTCTTGGCGATAGCGCATAGCTAGAGTTGATCTCGACTTCTGGTCGAACAAGCGGCATGCTCCTGCCGACAACGTTGAGACCTTCAAGTTGGTAACGTTTTTAATCCCCATTTTTATTTTTACGCAAGTATCTGTATGTATCTTTAACTTTTATCTTGTAACTAGTTTTACTTTGTCTTTTTGTAATCGTTTGTATATATTAAGTTCTGCATTGTTCTATGTTTTTCTGGAATATTAAATTATTATTTAATAAGCTTGACTTCTGCCGTACTAAACTAACACTCATAGCCTAGAGGAGACTGCAGTGTAGCTGTGTATAAGTCCGTGCCTAGTTGTATGTTTGAGCAACACTACCATATGAAATTGTAATTGCATTGTGTGTGTGGGGGCGTTTGTCATATGTTGGCCTAAAGCGCGCAGCTGACCCAACGTACGAAACGCCAGTGCGAGTAGCTAACAGTATCGTTCGGAACGACTGTTAGTGGTTTTGCTGCACGACAGTGTAACTTGCATTACAAGTCAGTGTCTGATTGTGCTGTGTTACTGTACAACTGTACTGTGTGTGTGGGTGCGTGGCGTTCTCGTATTCGGCCTAAGCGCAAAGCTGACCCAAATACGAAAACGCGGAGTGCGCGCTGAGGACTCGACAGCAGAGTGGAAGTGTCTAGCAAACCGCTAGTGGTGGCAGTGAGAGGTGTTCTGAGGGGTCCCAGCCTTGTTTTAGCTTGACTAAGGCTGCTTCCCCTCTCAGTCTGGTCAAATCCGCAGTCGGGAACCGTATACGCAGGCGTGCCGCGGGCCGGTTCCTGACAAGGAGGACACATGGGGGGGCACAGAAGTACACATGGGGGTCACATGAGGACACGGGGGGCACATGAGAACACACAGGAGGACACATGGTGGGCACAGAAGGACATGTGGGGGGGGGGGGGCACATGAGGACACAGGACACATGGGGGGCACAGAAGGACACATGGGGGCTTATTAGGACACACAGGAGGACACATGGGAGGCACAGAAGGACACATGGGGGCACAGGAGGACACATGGGGGCACAGGAGGACACATGGGGGGCACAGGAGGACACAGAAGGACACATGAGGATATGGGGGGCACAGGAGCACACATGAGGACACACAGAAGTACATGTACAAGACGCTCCTGGAATATGGACGCACCAGGTTTAGTATTTTTTTTCCCCTGGTTTTTGCCCTCTAAACCTGGGTGCGTCTTATATTCTGGAGCGTCTTATACGGCGCGAAATACGGTACATTATTATTCTAATAGTTTTAATGTGTAATGGATTTCATAACGGAAAATATTGATTATTGAGAGTTTATTGGTGGTGCAGCTTTCTATGATAAAGAGTAATTTAATAAAAAAAATGTGCCCAGTTTAACTTATCTGGTGGTTCTTCCAGCCCCCGTAGTCTTCTGGTCCCACGCTGTTGTTCCGCTATGATCCCTTCAGTAGCCAAGCCCCTCTGAAAGCTGGCAGACTGAGTCAGTCACTGGCTACTGCACACCTCCTTCATTGCGCTGCTGTGGTCAAGAGTGCTTGGCGCATACGCAGGTGCAGTTTTATGAACTGCGCAAGCACAGAACACTCCTGGTCATAGGAACGTGAACCAGGAGGCGTGGCTCAAGGCTGCACATGCAGCTTTCAGAGGTGCACAGCTGCTGAAATAATCAGAGCAGAATGACAGTGTGGGGCCAGATGAACTACAGAGGGGAGGCCCCAGGTAAGTTAAACTGGCGATTTTTGTTATTTTACTCTAGATTTCCTTTAAGTAATCTCTACTCCCTATTGGTAAGAGGGTCATCCAGAAAGTAACAGCTGTTTTAATTTAATCAATTTAGGAAATATTACATTTATTTTATTGTAGTAGCAATGTATCTTCTGATTACTTCTCCACACAATAACCTACTTTATTTAAGCATTTATTATCCCTTTTTACACAGTTTCTACTCTTGTTATAGTAGCAATGCAGAATGCACCCCTCGCCTATTACTTGGAGGAACTGGGCCAGAAAAGGAAGCTTCAATTTAATGCTGTAATGATTGGTGTCAGTGAGAACAGATTTCTCTGATTATTGGTGATCTGCAGTATCACCAATAATACTGATGCTATACCTGATTATGTGTGATCTGCAGAATCACCAATAATACTAATATAGCCAGAACCAGGACAACCAATGTAATGATAGGTGCTTGGTGCAACAGTAATGATAGATACTTGTTCTCTCAGAGGAGCTGGGAGAGGGGAATATCACAATATAACAGATGAGAACCAACTCCAGCAAGCTGGAGATGTAGACAGTAGTGAAATAGATCTCCCGAGGAGCGGGTAGAAATATATGGAACAAGTGTGCTGATCACCCGAGGAGCGGGTGATTCAGACTATACTGAAGGCACTATTACCTGAGGAGCAGGCAGAGGAGATAATATTGTAGTAACTAGTCACCTGAGGAGCAGGTGATTAAGACTGTACTGCAGCTACCGACCACCTGAGGAGCAGGTGATTCAGACTGTACTGCAGCTACTGACCACCTGAGGAGCAGGTGATTCAGACTGTACTGCAGCTACTGACCACCTGAGGAGCAGGTGATTCAGACTGTACTGCAGCTACTGACCACCTGAGAAGCAGGGGATTTAGACTGTACTGAAGCTACTGATCACCTGAGGAGCAGGTTATTCAGGCTGTACTGCAGCTAGTATTCACCTGAGGAGTAGGTGATACTAGCAGAGGATCCCTCACCAGTGACTAACTCACTGGCGAGGACAGGAAGGTCAGACAAGCAGGTTCAGCAACAGGCGGATAGAGACGGTACAGAGACAGGAAGCTAAATCAGAGTAGTATTTCAGGCAGAGTCGGCAACTATATCAGATAGGCAAAGGTACAGAATCAGTGAGCAGAAGAATAGTCAGGCTAGCAGAAGGTCATAACAAATAATACAATTCAATTAGTACTTTAAGCTATCAACAGAATCTGGCTAAGTGTGGATCCCCAGCTCCAGCTGGTTCTAGCACACTTTGGGATCTGACTAGGTCTGAGTGCTAACACGTAGCATTTGCAACAGCAGACGCAGAGCAACTGACAGGCAGGTCCTATATATACTAAACGTGCTCCATAGCGCCACCCCAGTCACTCAGCCAATCCTGAGCATAGCTGGAGTCAGCTGACCGGATGATCAGCTGACTCCCCTTCTAGATGCATAAAGGTCCTTTCGCTCGGCGCACGCGCGCGCGCGTAGCCCTTAGTCTATGAGCGATAGGAGGACCAGGCAAAACACCAGCATGTAACTGTGCGGCGGAAACCGCCGGCTGCGATGCGGAGATAGCCGCCGTGCCGCTTGCTGTTGCGGCAGTATCTCCGCTATCCATTACAAATGCCACTAAAGAAACCATAACAGGCGTTCTGCAGTCATGTGACAAGCAATGCATTGAAAAAGTGAATAACCAAACAGATACAAGTAAAGTGTGCAGGAAGAATACTGCTATCACGCTGATACGTGATGAAATCTAGCGTACTAGTGCAATTTACAGATAGTAGTGAGACAGGCGTAGTCAGGATCAAGCCGTGATCGAGCACAAGAGCGGAGATAGAGGTACAAGGTCGCTAAGCAATATCATAGTCAAATAACAGGCAGGGTCATACACATAAGTCAGATGTCAGTCGTATTGGAAGGATCAAACAGTAGCGGAGTCAGGGACAGGCCGAGTCAAACACGTAAATCAGATGGCAGTGGTACAGAAGGACTAGACAAGAGCGAGGTCAAGAGGCAGGCAAGGGTCGGTACACAGAATAATATACAATATGAGATGTTACAGTATATATATTACGATATGATAATATTACAAATGTATAATACTGCAAAATAATAAGACGGACTGACTAGAGTACACATATATATATATATAGCACAGAAGCTCAATATATGAAATGTAGCTCTCAATTTCTCACTAGCTAGGCCAAGAACCAGCAAACTGATTAGTATCAAGGCCAGTGAGCAAATTATTGCTATGGCCTTAAATACACAAAGGATAATCCCAGAAACCACTCCCAGAATTGACAGCACCTCCTGTAAGATGATGTCAGCTGGTGACATCACTGCTGACCACAATCAGACCCGCCTCCTTAGCCTATAAGGTCCGCTTGGTCTTGCGCGCATCCGCCTGGACACACTGCACACGTGTGCGCGCTAGGATTCACCGCCTCCGGGGTGCTGGGGATGCCGGAAGATATCAGCGCACGGACGCCGCCAGAGATGCCGCGGGAACCGCCACTGGAAGGTAAGATTGTTATAACTGCCTTACGTGGCAGATAAAAGAAAATGCCTGTTACTTTCTGCACAACCGTTGTATATTCGAATATTGGTCCCAGGATTTGCACACCATATATTTTTACAGACTTATTTTATATGAAAAAATGCCTATCCCAACTCACGTAATGCAGTCATATTTCTGACACTGCTCTACTAGCCAGCTGATGCCACCCACTCAGCCAGCTGATGCCACCGCCCAAGAAATAATGGCACCAAATGCAGCCTTTATTGTGATGCTCTCACCACTCCAGATGATGAGTGCTATGAGAAAGAGAATATGTTTGCAGACTTTGCATTGATCAGAAAAATCCTGAACAAAGATACAGGTCTTGGCTTTGTTGGTATTAGTGACAAAGCTTGGCATGTGCATGAAGCTTCTGTCCACATGCCCTGATTATGCCGCTGCCAGACTACCTGCTCAGTGCCAAACTAAACATTGGACACCTACTTTGAATAACTGTGCTGGAGTCTAGCAGAGAGGACTGGGGCAGGCGCAGCATTTTAGCCATCCCAGGACATCAGGATTTCCTAAACAGACTCTACTGACAGGCTTGACTGTGTAAGAGGAGGTTGTGCTGAATTATGTTACAGAGATTGTTGACTGTTGCCATTTGTTAAACATCTCTGTTATCAGTTGTTCAGTTAGTAAAGTAATTTCACTGTACAGCTGTGTCTTCCATCTGTGCCATATAGAACTGCATCGGCACTGAATAACTCATCGCTGTCTATAGCTCTCTGTTTTAGAAGGCAGTTTCAGACAAGGTGTTTTGGATGCACGAGAAGGCTCATCCAGGGAATCTGGAATTAAAGATGAAGTGTCAGTGCTAATTGTTGTAGTGTTACAAAACACATTCCGTATAGAGAGAAGTGGATGTTTCACTGGAAGTGTACCTGAAGAAATAAGTAACCTCTGTAGTAAAGCAACAGATGTTTCATGAACTAGAAGCTGCCAGCTGTCACAGGATTCTCTGTTATCTGCATACTCTCAGGACACTGCTTGGTTGTGTGTAGATAGGTCTATCTCAAGTGTAGTGAGAGGGCACATGAGAGCGAGGCAGGTAATTCTGGCAATGGAGGCACCAAGGAAGTTTGGCATTTGGACACCACCATAGGTGCCCATGTTAATAGCTGTGACTTGCAGCTATATTTGGAAATTTGGGTGATGAAGCCTGCTATTTTATCAGGCACTTCCAGCTGTTAATGAGGAATTGGCATGGATAACAGTGGGGAGTTTGGCAGGGGGGAGAGGTAGAGATTAGTGCAAGGCATTGGCATGGGGTTGGTTAGTTTTAGACATCAGTAGGAGTCAATTAGGGTTAGGCATCAGTGAGCGGTTAAGGGATTGGCCAGGGGGAAGGGTTAAGGTTAGGTATCAGTTGTGGGATTGGTAAGGGTAGGCATCGACTCGTGACAGCAAAAATAATTAATAACAAAAACAATATTGTATTTTTGTACATGGGGACAACTTTATGTGAATGAAAAATTGTAACACAATTCATTTGTAAGAAGGGAACTTTCTGTACTGGAAATAATAATACTGAGGATAGAATTATTGAGCCACTAGAGAGTTACCTAAATGTGCATTAGCCTCCCGTTTTTGTGAGCTTTCTATGAAGCAGGTGATTTTGATGGAAGTATTAGGGAAGTCCTCCCACTTTCAGCTAGAAGCCAGTAGTACTGGGAAGTTGTGTATAAGGCCAACTATAATTCAGCTTATAGGCATTGTTAAATAAGCTAAAGTTAAATCCTGTATAATGGTCAGTGTCAGTGTTAGGATTTTGTCAGGGAAACGATTAAACACAACAAGTGTTAAGTTAGGGGGATGTTACTGTTAGGCTGCATATACACTATTTTGGTTGTTCAATCTTATTATCACGGTATTTTTTTTTTAGCCTCTTGGTCCTTATACTACATAGATCTGGTAACATTGTACAATCAACCAAGGTTGTATGGTGTATGGCCATCCTTAAGCAGAGAAAAGAAGGGATAGCAATGAATAGGGAAATGCTGAGACAAGAGGTGTTTTATTAGTGGACATTTGAGGGGAGACAGCTTAATTTTGTACAGGCACACTACTGCCACCAAGCAAATTTTCTGTTCTATGGAGAATGGAAGGAAAGCAGGGACATCAACACTGTCACTATAGTAGTCAGTTGTTACTGATCTGAGCCCCCTCCTCACTAACAACATTACCAGCTATGTCATGGATACCTGAACTTGCTAGTATGCTAGATTTCCACCGAAGAGAAACACAGGGAGTCATCTTGGACCTCGACCTAAATCTAGCATTTCTACATAGCTTTAGTGTAAAGTCTAATACGTCTAGTAGTCTAGTCTGGATGGCTGGACAGTGTAATGGTTAAGGACTCTGCCTCTGACACAGGAGACCTGGGTTCGAATCTCGGCTCTGCCTGCTCAGTAAGCCAGCACCTATTCAGTAGGAGACCTTGGGCAAGACTCCCTAACACTGCTGCTGCCTATAGAGCGCGTCCTAGTGGCTGCAGCTCTGGCGCTTTGAGTCCGCCAGGAGAAAAGCACAATATAAATGTTCTGTGTCTGTGTTTGTTAGTCTAAGTAGGCTTGAATGAAGATGACCGGCACCATCCGTAATTATAATGCTCTTTTATTGATCAAAGATATCATGTAGCCATCCAGCGCCGTTTCGGAGTTTACCTCCTTTATCAAGCAAGGCTAAACATGAACTGACACATCTATTCAATACAACACGTTTATATACATTCATGAATAGTAAACAGCCAATCCTGGACCGCAATACAAACTGTCCAATCAAACAGGTCTATCTAACACACCAACCTGATAGAGAACTGACCTGCTGTCTAGCTATTGGTCGCTGATCCCTCTCACCTCCTCTCCCCCTCACGTCACAATGCTCACGGCCTCCACATCGCCTGGACCTGCGCATAGACAGACTCCCGCAGCGTCACCAAGCCCCGCCCTCGACGGACCTGATGGGAGACTGCGGCGAGTGACGTGGAGTGCGGGCGACGTCACCACCGCCCACACCTCCACACGCTATGCGACTATGGGAGAGGGACGGAATTCCGAGCACCGCCCTAAGGCTGTGCGCAGGTCCGTCCCCTCCCACTGGTTGTTACTATGGTAACAGGCAACAAAGTCTAAGTAGGCTAGAATGTAAGGATCAGGGTACATCAGGTGGGATGGGGATTTCAGATAAAAGACTTGGTTCACACTGGGGAGTTGGGATATGTTTACTGGAAAGAACAGGATTGCAGCTATGGGGAAAAGTTGCATCATGCTTTAGGTGCGTGGTGCGACACATACAATGATACACACCGTCAATGAAAAGTACATTTCATTGCAAGTTTATGCGCACACATTATGCGGTATTACCAGCTGAAGGAAGTGGTACTGCACAGCATGCTTTGCGGTGTCCCGACAGATTCTTCTGCACGCCTATGTGAACATACCATTAAAATATAACTGCATCATGTTAGCAATGCAATTATACTGTTGAATGCAACGCAACACCCTAGTATGAACATAGCTTTACTAATAGGAATGTATTTTTTTTTTTATATAATACTGTATGTGGGAGTATTCTTACTTTTTGGCCACACGATGTTGCCACCCACACTCAGAGATGGATTAAGATGCAATGGGGTCCTAGGCAAGGTAGTAGATTTGGGATTTGGGGCCCCCTCGTGGTCCTTTTGATAAGCCGAAGTGGAGAGAGGTCAGAGAAGGTAGCTGGTGGGCCCCTTGACACTCACTAGGACCCAAGCACCTGCCTAGTTTGCCTGATGGATGATCCTGCTCTGCCCACACTTGTGAACAGTACACAGGAAGTGTTTGTGTATCTTTTTTACTTTCACTTCGCGAATAAATATCTTGCTGAGGCCGGCTTTCATTCATCACAGGCACTGTGATCAGCTTTGGGTACAGCTGTTCCCATTCACCGATCACAGAAATGCAGGATGGCAACACACAGGATTGGCAGGGCGAGGTAAATAAACATGTACGCATATCTACGTCCCTAGTATGCAAGTGAACTTTTAAGTTAAAGTGAACCTCCAGACTAAAAATTGACTCAGCAGCACTTGAAAGGCCTGGTGTTTCTCTAACTGTTTCACAGCATCAGAATTTTTTTTTCTCTTATACAAGCCTCATTTTTAGCTGTACAGAAAAAAACTGCCTGGGCATTTTTCCCCTAATGCTGTGCAAAGCATGATGGGATTTCTGATGTTGTTCTCATTCTGCTGTTTTGGTGCAATTTTTTTTTATTTTTTGCCATTTTGAATTTCACATTTGAAGCCTAGCGTGTGCAGCACGGAGGGGTGATCAGGCCACAGGACAGTTGGAACTGTGTCTCCTGCTCCCTGTCACTTCCTTTCAACCAAAAAGATGGCTGCCCCCATGACAAAGATGGCAGCCCCCATGAATCACAAACATTTGCCTGTTCTTTTAAAACGGGGTGGGTAAGAGATTATATTACCTATCTATTCTAATTAACATAACTAATGTAACTTAATGACAGTATGTTTGTTTAGGCTGAAGTTCCCCTTTAAGTCCAAGCTGAATACATTAACAGTGTGTTTGCATGCTGAAATAACTCACTGAACATTTCTAATTCTCATACATCCAGTTAATAGTACATCCAAAGGGCATTTCATTTTTATTTTTTTTTCTTACATTTTTGTATACTAGAAGCCATTTTCTCCGTAATCCAGGTTACAGGTCAGTGAGCACACGGACATTTATACATATGGATAATTCACTTACTACAGAGCCAAACCGATGCTCATTAGGAAGATGTTAATTGTTGAAGTTACAGGCTGAAAGTAAACTGTCAGGTCTATTTTGTGTGCTCTACTGATATAAAAACACTTTCCTGCAAGTATTCATTAGTAAAGGGACTGGCTTTGGCCAGAGAATACCCTGAATGATCCAAAAGGAATAGTAATCAACAGCTTTATAAATCTGCCCTTCGGTAAGTTATAAACTATTGCTGAGGTTGCACCTCTCTATATCAGAGGTTATCAGAAGAATGGTGGCAGCCCGTGATAGCAGACTCCATCAGCAGACATATCACTGTATGAGTTTATCATCAGCTGGAGGAAGTGCAATTAGTACCATGTAAAATGTATGAGAACAGTCCCGGTTGTTGTTTCATAATCGTTTCTTATAAAACCGCAAAGCAATTTATTACTTTTGCATTTCCTGAAAGCCCAGTGATCAACACTGTCCTAGAATTATAGCTTAACTGATTACTATTTATTTATTCATTAATTGTGATGTATACCACTCATTCTACCTTGCATGCATACACTTCTGGGTGAGCACTTTGAACATCAATTCTGATGAATGAAGGAAAAGAAGTTCCTCTGCTTACTAAATCTCAAATCTAGGCCTCTCAGTCTATTTGGGACTCAGATCATGCGTTCTATTTTACAGTTGTCTCAGGGTCATATTTCCCATTAGTAGGGATGGTCGGCAAATTTCTGCCCAATACCGATTTCCATAAATGGGCTTACTGCAGCAGTATTTGGAAATCAGTCTTCGAATCTGCGGAATTCTGTGGAAATACCGCATTATCACAACTTGGACATTTTCACCCAATTACAAAGCTTGAAAGCATTGAACAAATCACAGGCTGCAGAATGTTTCCGTGGAGATCAGAACACCAAAGAAATTTCTGACCAATCACAAGACTTGATAAAACTCGGTAGTAAACGAGTCTTGTGATTGGTCTAAAATTTCTGTGGTATTCTGATTTCTGCGGTAAACTATTACATTCTCTGATCGATTGTGTTATCCAATTGGACCGTTTGGAAATTATCTGTTGGATCTGTCAATCTAACAGAAAATTGTACAGTGCGTACCCTGCTTTACAAATCACAAACTACAACGCATCCTTTGGACTGGATCCACTGCCAGGCATTAACCTGCTGTCTCTTCCGGCCCCCCCTCCCCCAGCGGCCGTCGCTGTTAATACCTTAGCAGCGGCCGCTCTCCCCTCTCCGGCGCCTGTACTTTCCAGCAGCATCTCTCGGCTGCTGTGTGTGATGATGCGGCAGGAAGCATGGCTCGGTTCCCATAGTAACGGTGATACACATCGCCGTTACAGGAAGCCGCTGCCCTGCTTCCTGCCGCATCATCACACACAGCAGCCGAGAGATGCTGCTGGAAAGTACAGGCGCCGGAGAGGGGAGAGTGGCCGCTGTGAAGGTAACAACAGTGGCGGGGACGAGCGGGGGGCACCACCTACCCATACTGGGGAACTATAATGGGGCACTATACTAGCTATACTTGGGCGCTATACTGGGGCACTATACTGGGGCGCTATACTAGCCATACTTGGGCGCTATACTGGGGCACTATACTGGCTATACTGGGGCACTATACTAGCTATACTGGGGCACTATACTGGCTATACTGGGGTACAATACTGGGGGCAACTATACTAGCTATATTGGGGCACTATACTGGCACTATACTAGCTATACTGGGGCACTATACTAGCTATACTGGGGCACTATACTAACTATACTGGGGCACTATATTGACTATACTGGGGCACTATACTGGGGCTCTATACTGGCTATACTGGGGCACTATACTGGCTATACTGGGGCACTATACTAGCTATACTGGGGCACTATACTAGCTATACTGGGGCACTATACTGGCTATACTGGGGCACTATACTGGCTATAATGGGGCACTGTACTGGCTATACTGGGGCACTGTACTGGCTATACTGGGGCACTATACTGGCTATACTGGGGCACTGTACTGGCTATACTGGGGCACTATACTGGGGCACTGTACTGGCTATACTGGAGCACTGTACTGGCTATACTGGGGCACTATACTGGCTATACTGGTGCACTGTACTGGGCATGCACAGCAGTCTGTAGGGGGGCCCATGCTTGATGTTGTGTGAGGGGCCCCAACATTTCTGATGGCGGCCCTGATTACAGCTGCCAACTGTACAGATCCACCTTCAAGTCATATTTAGGGTGTGTTTAGCTCATTTGCTGCGGCATCTATTGTATGTTAACATGCACATCATGCGGGAAAAAATAGAGGGCTGTGCGATTTAAAAATGCAAGGAAAATCATGAATGCAAAACGCAAACCAACGGTCACAACGAACATTTCCTGCACAAGGCTGTAGACTTCAATAGCCTGTGGAATTGTGCGCCTTTTGCCATCTGTGGCAAACTGCGCCCAATTGCATCTAGTGTGCTCCTGCCTTAGGCTCTATTTAATTACCATAGTAAAATATTGGTACTATTTTCCGATATTTTACTATCAACTAACCTACCCCATTTTTACTTGAACCCTTCCACTTTGAATGGCTAATCATAACTGACCACCCCAATTGATGCCTAACCCTGACGGACCCCCCACAACCAATCCCCACCAATATCCCCACTGCTTACGACACTCTTTTACATGTATGCCTTGGTGCTCTCTATTTTAGGTGCCAGGGAAGTTTAGGTGCTGCCATAGACGCCCATGCTAATAGCTGCAATTAGCAGCTACAATTGGAAATGTATGCATCTCCAGCTATAGCCGATGAACGCTATCAACATGGGTGCCTATGGCGCTGCCCAAACTACCATCTTTGGTTTTCAAATTGCCTGCTTTGCAGCGCCAGGGTTAGCAAAGCAACTATGCAGCACAGAAAAGGGTCAGGATAAGCAAGACACCCAAGTTTTCAAATCAAGTACCTGCAGGAGCTCCTTTGACTTATATTGACAGCAAGCCATAATCATCAGAGTATAGGTAGTATTCCAGTCCAGAGTCGGGCCAAGGCAGAGGCTGGATGGGCTCCAGCCTCTGAATGAATGGCTGGAAAAGCGCAGAGACCGGGGCCAACATGTATCTAACTTTTCCCTCTCATCGTCGGCCCCCCTCCTGCAGGTTGAGCAGTGCGCTCACCTCTGGCGGTTCACCGAACCCCCTAGCAGCGTTCTGGACCACAGTGCTAGAGCGGCAATGAATTATAGGCAGCCCACACACACCCACCTAGGTTCCAGGCACTGGAGGTTCCATGTGTCTGCCCTGCAACACCACCGCTCTGCTTCAAGTTCAGAGCAGCAGTGTTGCAGGGCAGACAGGAGGTATCTCCAGCACCTGCAACCTAGGAGAGGTGTTTGGGCGGCCTATAATCCTCCCCACTCGGACACTGAGTTCCAGAACGCTGCCAGGGGGTCGGGTGAAACGGCGGAGGTGAGCGCACTGCTCAGCCTGCAGGGGGGGCAACGATGAGAAGGAGAAGTTAGATACATGTCGGCCCCCCTCTCTGCGCCCCTCGCAGCCATGCGGGGAGGGGGGATCCATCCATCCACAATGTTGCCAGTCTGCCAGGGGAAGGGAGGGGGTACAGGGGAGGAGGAGCCTATTTGGCCTCTGCCAAACTCAGACTCTAGTGCTGGAGAACCTTGTCCAGGCCCTGCTCCGGTATCAAGTTCCAGGATGGGATAACCTGAATTTTGTCTTGCATAGGACTCACAAAATGTTTACGGCAGCCTTGGTAACAACCTTGGTTATGACAGCAGTGCTATTTCAACTATATGTAACGCTATCAGTTCTTTGCAAATATAATAATGTGTAGATGATATTCATGGTATGCCTATTCATGCCAAAAATGTTACATCGTGACACACAGCTATGCAGCTTATTAATCTATTTCAGAGATACATCCGTTTACCAGCAGAAAACGCTCGACATCCCTCCTGTATAAACATGGCGCTTCTATTCTTTAAGACGTAAGCAAAGCAGCTCTTTGCTGAATGAGATTGCCCTGCAGTGACCAAGAATTTAATCACTAATTGACAAAGGAAGTAGTCTTATGTCACCGTCGTGAGTGATGCTCCCAACGAGACAGGCTTTCGGTGTCAGCAGCTATGGCTGTCACATGTGGGAGCAATTGTGGGGGCATCCACCTTAACCTAAGATTAAATTATGGAACAGAGTTGTTTCTAAAGTATTGATATGCTATTGATCGGTTATTATTCAAGACAGACGGACAGGTATATGTACGCTATAACAGCAACATCAGAATAGTAAGCCCCACATGGTCTGCCTTATATAATTAGATTATAGTTCATGCTAATGGAAGATATCAAGGGCAGTTAATGAGGAAAGCAAACAACTAAATAAATAGCTGATATACGTATATTTGAACTGCTTTCCATGCATTATTCTAGTCAACTAGTCTTCTGATTTACACATCTCCTCCCTACTGCATTGCCAAGAATGTTACACCACCATAGCATGCTCTCAGCTGACTCTTCACTAGACAATATATCTGCCAAATGAGGAAATATATAATCTAGAATCCTTTATGTTGATCCAGCCTAGAGAATATTCATCTCTCATCTCCACTGATGTTATGTGAGGTGCATTTCCCTTATAAAATTATAGTAGGCCTGGACTGAAAAAATGCCACCGGCATAGGCGCCTATTATAAAAGCTGCTACTTTGCAGCAAAGGATGGAAATGTGGGCAGACAGCAAAGAAGGTACGTTTCGGTGCCCAGAGGTGTCTGATTAGCTGCAGTGAAAGTAAATTTCAGCGCCCGATAGCATTGTGGGCACCGGGGACTTACGGAAATGCTAATTGCGGCATTATATAGCGGGCACAGAGGGGCAGGTATTAGGGTTAGGCACCACCAGGGGGGCCTAAGGGTTAGGCACCACCTGGGGGGTCTAAGGGTTAGGCACCACCTGGGGGTGTGTTAGGTTTAGGCACCACCAGGGGGGTTTAAGGGTTAGGCACCATCAGGGGGTCTAAGGGTTAAGCACCACCTGGGGTGGTGTTAGGGTTAGACATCCTCAGAGGAAGGTTTCTGTGTGAGAGTTGGGTTAGGTTTAGCCATAGTAAAATATCGGTAAACATTACCGTTATTTTACAATCTTAATCCAGCAGTAGAATATCGCTAATTGTAGTAATATTCTACTAGCGGCAATCCCCTGCGCCCTTTTTTCCAGGCACCTTTTTTTCTTGCATGCGTCCTGCAGGTCACACTGCGTGGATAAAAGCACAGGCTGACTCTTCCAGTTATACGTTTTATGAAGGTACATCAGATAGTGAATTTCTGTCTAAATAATGGCTTCATTTGTTCTTTATGTGTCAATAATATTGTATGATTTAATTGCTTTTCCAATTTAAACAAATGACCTGTATCAAGCTTTTAACCTATCTCTGTAAAAATGCTTATTCTTCCCTCATTCTGCACCTTTCATAAAACAGCAGCAGTTCTCGTTTTTATACTGTGATGCTTATATGTGCACCAATGTGCCGTCCCTGTGATCTCCACACCTATTTTTGGACCCATGAAAGATGCCCACCCCCCGGCTGTGAGGATCACCAAGAGTAGGAAAGGGCATAAACCTTGGGGGGGAGGGGGCATTCACGTTTTGCTGGGGGGCATGATTTGTAGTTACTCCCCTGGTGGAACCAATTACACCCCGATATGGCTAACCGTTCAATCTCCCTTCAATCAATATGTGATTTGAGAGGAATAAACAGGAGGAGTCTAAACGGGAGGACTGGGACCTTTTGGACTGGGGAGAAAACACAAAAGAGAGGCCCTTTCACGGCAGCCCCAGACCAAATGCGTATCCTCCTTGTGTGCAAATATAGAAATGGTAGCCTAAAGCAGGAATACATTTTGCAGTTGCATTCAGAAATACAAATAGAAGACTATAATCTTTTGCTAAACATGTTAATGCAAAGTAATATAACCTCTATGAATTACGTGAAAAAAGATTTTCATAACCAAAGGAAAACACACACCCACACACACACGCACCCCCGTACCCCCCCCCCCCCCCCCCCACACACACACACACACACACAATAATGCCTTGTTCACGCTGTAAGCGTTGCTGTGCACTTTTCACAGCGCAGTGCCCTGTGCAGTAAGCAGTTCCCGGGGCGACATGTAACAGGATGAAATAAACATATTAGTGCTTAGTGAAAGTGTTACTTTCATTTTGGCAATGACCACAGCATCTCATTGATGTCAGCGATCATTGATTACAGGCACTTAGATCAGTGAGTGGGAAATGTGTTCTTATTCACTGATCTGTGCACTGATTGGCATTGACAAGAACACATGCAGGAGCGTGCCCAGTGGCGGTAGTGACTGTAGACGAATATCTATGTCCCTGGGACATCAGATGAAGTCCTGTAGGATGTAGATATAATGCAGTAACTAGTTAAAATAGATACAATATCTAAAACATATCCTGGAAACTCATAGATTCTGCAGAGTCTTCCAGTGTCCTCCTCCAGATCACCACTTATTGTCTGAAAGTAGAGCGCTGGATTCCCGTCTGTAAACGAGCACATCCACACTGCCAGGTGCAGGACGGCTCATGCCTGAGTAGTACCACAGAGCTTGGTGGCAAAAGCTGAGTGGCTCCCCGCTATGCCACGCTCCTTCATGCATGGGGGCGGGGCCACACGCACCTCTGAAACAAGTCCTTGTCAAAGAGGTTTGGGCGGTCTCAGCCACAGAAAGGTGAGGTGGAGGGGGACAGGGGGAAGCCTCTGCATTATCCTGAGGCTTCCCTCTACTGAACTACGTACCCATTTAGGGCCCTTTTTTCCTTACAAGTTCACTTTAAAGTGGACCTGAACTCTTGCACAAGACAGAAGGAAAACATAGAGAAATAAATCCTATATGTATTTAGAGAATTTAGCCTGTCTAATTCCCCCTCATCTGTGACTAATTACAACTGTAATTTAATCTCTCAGTTGTGTCCGCTCAGGAATCTCTGCTGCCTCGGCAGAGCAGCTAATTTGTAAGCACAGGATGTTCACCCTATATCTGCTCCCATGAAAGCAGGAAGTAGACACACTGACGATGTATTGCAGGATCTGTATCAGATGTAGCAAAGAAATGTTTTTCTTTAAAGGTTAGTACCCTGATGCTTATTTTTTAGAGCAGAGAGGAACTTCTGAGTTCAGGTCTCCTTTAAGCAGATTTGGTTTAGATGACTTCACTTTGCATTTTACTATCATACTAATAATTTCACAACTACCACTTAGCAGTTGGATTAATGTATTTTTCCACACAAAACAGTGGTTTCTTAAAGGACTCAGTAAAGTGTCAGTGGACTTGGAATTACTCAGGAATAGCATTTGTAATTTAGGACTATTATTTCTTTGTCCTTCAAAACTTATCAGCAGCAAAACGTCTGTATAATGTCCAGACTCTATCTTAAGTCAGCACTCCGACTAGTGCTTTTGATTTTGAATTCGTCAAAGAGATAATTAGAGAAACAGATAGACAGATCCACAGATAATGGTCACCTTGTGGAACAATATACTTTGCCTGAAAGAACTTGCTTATCTTTGTTAGCACAGCAAGAAGAATAGAAGGCCCTTTTGGCAGGTCATTTAAACCGAGGCCAAGACAAGCTAACTTTTCAGGGGCAGTTTTAAAGAACAAGCGACACCCATGCTAACCTAGAAATAAAAAACACATATATAAGTAGATAAATACTACTTCTACTTACATAACAGATGTATATGTGCTATCCATGTAATGATTCCTGTGAATTTTATAAAGGAAAAGCAGAAAATCCTATTCTAGGCAGGCGGCATTTTGCCAAGCTAATGCTGACATCATATCCTCCCTGACTCTTGTTTCCCCCCCTCCCTTCTCTTGCACATTGTGTATTAATTAGCTGCTCTCCTCCCAGAGTCTTCAGACACTCCCACTGAGGTGTATACTAACAACTGCACTGTCTTATCTTCCGATCGCTGAGTCACCTTAAGGTCCGTACACACGCCGGACTTTAGGCAACGACGGGTCCGTCGTTGCCTCCCGCTGGGTGGGCGTGCCAGCGACAGTCCGGCGTGTGTACGCTCTGTCGTCAGACTGATACGGCTGTTTCTGAGCGATCCGCCCGGCGGATCGCTCAGAAACAGCCGTATCAGTCTGACGACAGAGCGTACACACGCCGGACTGTCGCTGGCACGCCCACCCAGCGGGAGGCAACGACGGACCCGTCATTGCCTAAAGTCCGGCGTGTGTATGGACCTTAAGCCTTGCAAGAGAGCAGAGGTGTTTCAGATAAGCAGCTAGATTGGGAAATAAATGAAAGAGGAGGAATATATTATAGATAAAAAGAAATCCCAGCATGCGACTGAATGGCAATGTCTATTAAAGGGCCAGTGCTCCTAAAGTATGTGATAACGCCAAACCATAACAGCAGAAAAGGTTTTGCAAGTTTTGAATGCAGGATTAGCATCTTTATCACTTAATACACTCAGACCAGTTGCTGTTGAAATTTGATTTTTATGGTGACAATACCGCTTTAAAGCAAAACTGCAGTTACATTTTCCCCCTTTGCTCAACCAGGTTTGCTGCACTATTGTAAATTCTATGAACAAAACCCTTAATTTTTTCTGTATGCCTGAAAGGGTTAATAGGTTTACTGTATTTCCCTCTGGGAGCCGTATCAGCATGTCACACTGAGGCTCAGTTCCCACCTACACCGGACCACTTGGGGCAAGTAGGAGCGGACAATGTAGTGTCCACTGCAATGGTCCACCGTGGTCTGGCTGGAGCTTGGGGCCAGGGCAAGGCCAGATTTCTGGGAAGGCCACAAATCATGACCTAGTGCAATAAAAATCAGGAGGGCGCAGGACTTGGAAAGATAAGAGGTCACATGTCAAGATAAATGGACTCACCTGCTTTGCTCTGGTCTGCCTGAATTCCAGAGATCCCTGCATCTCTCTCACTTGTGCAGAGTATGTGTGATAACAGTCAGCATCTGCTGTCACCTGATGATCCTGTCCTCTGTATGATGAGTAGGGACAAACAAGCTGCTGTGAGGACAAACAAGCTGCTGTGAGAAGAAAACTATATAGGCTCAAGTAGCAGAACTTTTGAGTTTGGAATAGTTTATTCATGCAAGAATTCACAGGACAGGAATGATCATTTCTCCTCTCCCCCTGACTGTTAGTTTATTACTGGTCAGAGCTGTTAAAGACCTCAGACCTGTTAAATGTATGGTTTGTTTTTTCCTAGGGAATGACAGTAACATTCTCTGTGTTACAGTTTAACTCTTTCCTGACTTTTTTTTTTTAGAAGCAGCAAATCATTATACTGTGTTAGCCATCAGTGAAAGCAGGATGTTTTGAAACAGAATGACAACTGTATTACATTGATTTATATTTACAGAACAATCTATGCTTCTCCTGCTGACTGTATATATAGCTGTGTACTCTAACATCTTGTATACAGGAACAAAGTCTGAAGACAGGAGTGCAAAATGACAGGGAGTGGACAGAGCATGCACTGCTTCTTTGTTGACCGGGGGCAAAGAAGCAAAACAGAGGGGAGCCCATTCAAACTAGTGATCACTAGTCAGAGTTGGACAGAATGGGGGGAGTTCGGTTGGAGACAGCGGGCCTAAGGCATTGGAAAGTACAAATCCGGCCCTGCTTGGGGCAGATAGGTTACAATCATAGACTATATGTTAAATGCATCTGCCTGCCCGGGATTATCACGGACTGCACAGAAGTGTATCCCGCTTATGGCAATCAATCCCATGGATCTGTTGCAGAGTGGCAAGTGTGAATGGCTACTATATATAAAAAGCATCTGCTCACTGTCAGTTTTTGCGCTGTGTGAGCGTGATATATTTACTGCAAAGTGAGAAGTTAAAAAAATAGAAGAGAGATCAAGAAATTAGTAATATTCACCATGTAACTTGTTCATATTGTTTGTGCCACAGTCAGCCTGGACGTAATCATCTTCACTACAGGCAGACATGAAAAAAATCAGACCGCACCAACTGCCATTACCTATTACCACACCCCCTGACAATGCAATAGGCTAAAAGGTTGATTTTTTTATAGATGTTATGGCCAAAACCAGAAATCGGCCTAAGTGGGAAGTGGACGGCCATTTCTAGAACTGGACAATTTGACGTCAGCCAAAGTCCAAAATGCTGGGGAGTTTATGACATTGGCCGGCCAGTTTGCAAAGTGGCCAAAGTCCAAAATATACAAATCCCAGTAGGTCCTGTCCGGCAGCATGAAAGGCACTTCCTCTCTGCTTTGAAAGATACACAAAAGCATAATCATTTTTAAAGAAAAACATTTCTTTGCTACATCTGATACAAATGCTGCAATAAATCTGCAGTGTGTCTACATCCTGCTTTCATGGAAGCAGACATATTGTTAACATCCTATGCTTTCAAATGAGCTTATCTGCTGTGGCAGTCAGGTAACACGGGGAGAGATAAAATTACAACTTGTGATTAGACACAGATGAGGGGAAACTAGACAGGCTAAACTCTCTAAATACTACAGGGTGCATTTCTCTGTTTCTCTTCTGTCCTGATTAAGAGTTTAGGTCCACTTTAATGTGGCGGTGGGGAGTGGTGAACTGCTCGGGAGCAGCGGAAGACCAGAAGATGGAGAAAAGACAGAAGGCAGTGGGGGAGAAGATGGAAAGAAGGTGGAGATGGAAGGTGGAGGGGGAATCAGCTGCAGTCTGCAGCATCCAAGCTGATTCATGGCCCATGCAGGAGAGTGGAGGAAGCAGCTGCAGCTGGTCTGCCGACGAAGTACCGGCAGCATGAAAGGCAGCCCCGAGTCCATGCAGGAGAGGGGTGAGGAGGACCAAGGAGAAGGCGGAAGCAGCAGGTAAACGACAGGGAAAGGAGATACTTTGCGGTGTGGAGCGGAACTTCGGGACTTAGCCGCCCACACCTAGCCATAATAAGTTCTGGCCAGCCAAAGTCAGCAAAAAGTCCCTGTTTTGCACACTCCCACATCAGCCGGTCATTTCTAGCTTTGACCGGCCAGAACCCGAAGTGGCCAGACATCGGGTTCTGGCTAGTGTTGGGCGAACAGTGTTCGCCACTGTTCGGGTTCTGCAGAACATCACCCTGTTCGGGTGATGTTCGAGTTCGGCCGAACACCTGACGGTGCTCGGCCAAACCTTTCGGCCATATGGCCGAACTAAGAGCGCATGGCCGAACGTTCCCCGAACGTTCGGCTAGCGCTGTGATTGGCCGAACGGGTCACGTGGTTCGGACCCGAACGCGCTCTGATTGGCCGAACTGTCATGTGGTTCGGGTAAATAAATACCCGAACCACGTCATATCTCCGCCATTTGTCTGTGGGTTTAGCTTTGGGTAGGCAGGCAGGGTAGTTCGCGCTCCAGCCACTCTAGCCAGGGTCCCCCCCAGTCATTGTGTGTCACTGCTGGGAACAGTAGTACACCGCTCGTTCAGCCACACTATATAGCATTCTGTGTACTGTTCTGTGTCTGCTGGGAACAGTGGTACACCGCTCGTTCAGCCACACTATATAGCATTCTGTGTACTGTTCTGTGTCTGCTGGGAACAGTAGTACACCGCTCGTTCAGCCACACTATATAGCATTCTGTGTACTGTTCTGTGTCTGCTGGGAACAGTAGTACACCGCTCGTTCAGCCACACTATATAGCATTCTGTGTACTGTTCTGTGTCTGCTGGGAATAGTGGTACACCGCTCGTTCAGCCACACTATATAGCATTCTGTGTACTGTTCTGTGTCTGCTGGGAACAGTGGTACACCGCTCGTTCAGCCACACTATATAGCATTCTGTGTACTGTTCTGTGTCTGCTGGGAACAGTAGTACACCGCTCGTTCAGCCACACTATATAGCATTCTGTGTACTGTTCTGTGTCTGCTGGGAACAGTAGTACACCGCTCGTTCAGCCACACTATATAGCATTCTGTGTACTGTTCTGTGTCTGCTGGGAACAGTGGTACACCGCTCGTTCAGCCACACTATATAGCATTCTGTGTACTGTTCTGTGTCTGCTGGGAACAGTAGTACACCGCTCGTTCAGCCACACTATATAGCATTCTGTGTACTGTTCTGTGTCTGCTGGGAACAGTAGTACACCGCTCGTTCAGCCACACTATATAGCATTCTGTGTACTGTTCTGTGTCTGCTGGGAACAGTAGTACACCGCTCGTTCAGCCACACTATATAGCATTCTGTGTACTGTTCTGTGTCTGCTGGGAACAGTAGTACACCGCTCGTTCAGCCACACTATATAGCATTCTGTGTACTGTTCTGTGTCTGCTGGGAACAGTAGTACACCGCTCGTTCAGCCACACTATATAGCATTCTGTGTACTGTTCTGTGTCTGCTGAGAACAGTAGTACACCGCTCGTTCAGCCACACTATATAGCATTCTGTGTACTGTTCTGTGTCTGCTGGGAACAGTAGTACACCGCTCGTTCAGCCACACTATATAGCATTCTGTGTACTGTTCTGTGTCTGCTGGGAATAGTGGTACACCGCTCGTTCAGCCACACTATATAGCATTCTGTGTACTGTTCTGTGTCTACTGGGAACAGTGGTACACCGCTCGTTCAGCCACACTATATAGCATTCTGTGTACTGTTCTGTGTCTGCTGGGAACAGTAGTACACCGCTCGTTCAGCCACACTATATAGCATTCTGTGTACTGTTCTGTGTCTGCTGGGAACAGTAGTACACCGCTCGTTCAGCCACACTATATAGCATTCTGTGTACTGTTCTGTGTCTGCTGGGAACAGTAGTACACCGCTCGTTCAGCCACACTATATAGCATTCTGTGT
Organism: Hyperolius riggenbachi; assembly: GCF_040937935.1. Classification (NCBI taxonomy): domain Eukaryota; kingdom Metazoa; phylum Chordata; class Amphibia; order Anura; family Hyperoliidae; genus Hyperolius; species Hyperolius riggenbachi. The sequence continues at coordinate 278,717,447 of NC_090651.1, forward strand.
ACTGTTCTGTGTCTGCTGGGAATAGTGGTACACCGCTCGTTCAGCCACACTATATAGCATTCTGTGTACTGTTCTGTGTCTGCTGGGAATAGTGGTACACCGCTCGTTCAGCCACACTATATAGCATTCTGTGTACTGTTCTGTGTCTGCTGGGAACAGTAGTACACCGCTCGTTCAGCCACACTATATAGCATTCTGTGTACTGTTCTGTGTCTGCTGGGAATAGTGGTACACCGCTCGTTCAGCCACACTATATAGCATTCTGTGTACTGTTCTGTGTCTGCTGGGAATAGTGGTACACCGCTCGTTCGCCACTGTATAGCATTGTGCTCTGTGTCGCTGCTGGGAATAGTGGTACACCGCTCACCCGTCACTGTATAGCATTGTGCTCTGTGTCGCTGCTGGGAATAGTGGTACACCGCTCACCCGTCACTGTATAGCATTGTGCTCTGTGTCGCTGCTGGGAATAGTGGTACACCGCTCACCCGTCACTGTATAGCATTGTGCTCTGTGTCGCTGCTGGGAATAGTGGTACTGTATAGCATTTCTGTACTGCCACTGTACTGCTGCCAGTCAGCGTGTACTGTAAGGATAAGTGAAATGAGGAAGAAATCCGGTGAAAGAGGGAGGGGCAAGGGAAGAGGTGTTTCCCCTGACGGTTCACGTACAGGCCACAGGGGAGCACCCAAGAAAACCCACTCAATACCGCCCATGTTGTCCAGGACAACAACCCTCACAAATCCAAAAGAACAGGACCAGATAATTACTTGGATGACCTCTCAAGCGTCCAGCAGTGGGTTAAGCAGCACCAGCACATCACGCACGAGGTCCGAGTCCTCAGCCAGTTACAAGGAGCCAGTGGGCACAAAGCTGACACAACCGGCAGCGACACCACGCACACAACTGCCAGATAACCAGTCCGATGAATTACCTCAGGACACAATGGGGTATTCGCAGGAGCTATTCCCAGCCCAACAAACTTCCACCTTTCAAAGGTCAATGGAGGAACAGCCAGAAATGTTGTGCCTGGATTCACAACCGTTAACTGTGGGAAATGCACCGCGCACTGAAATACAAGGCGAGTCCGAAGAGGACTCGGAAACCCAAATCCCAGAGCAATTTGGGCAGGAGGGGTTGCAATTGCAGGAGGTCGGCCGACAAGATCTGGAAGACGACGTTGGAGTGTGCTGCGCAGAGGTTGTTGTGGGGAGCTCTACTCCACGGCGGTGGCCCACAATGACATATGACGAGTTTGAGGAGATGGAAGAGGAGGGTATGGACAATGTGGACAGAGACCCAGATTTTGTTTGTGAACGAGAACATCGCCGTCGTAGCAGCAGCACAGATGAGTCTGTTGAAGAACACACTGCTGCACGAGTTCGCCTTGTGCCACAAGGTAGGCGGCGCGCAATTTCAGGCACCACAAGCGTGGAAGTTCAAGTGAGAGGCAAAAGAGGAGCAAACAGAAATCGCCAGCAAGGAGGCAGGTGCTCCAAAGTCTGGGCTTTCTTTGAAGACTGCACTGAGGATGTTACCATGGCGATTTGCAAGGTGTGCAAGACCCGCCTGAGCAGGGGGAAAAATATTAACAACCTCTCCACCACCAGCATGAGCCGTCACATGCTATCCAAACATCCCACTCTTTGGGCAAACGCGTCAGGACAGGGTACCAGAAACAACACTGCCTCCCTTGGGTTCACCAGACTCACCACCAGACCCGCCTCAGCAGCAGCAGTAGCCCATCCATTGCGTGGTTCACAACATTCACAAACATCAGACGACGCTGACACTGTCACTTTCCGGAGTAGTGCTCTTGAGGTCTCCCAGTGTTCATCAAACACAACAACCAACAGCCCTTCCGTGTGCAGCGCTACGGTTCAGTTGTCTGTGTCGGAGATGTTTGAGCGCAAGAGGAAATTGCCAGCAAATGACCCCCGGGCCGTGGCAGTAACAGCCAGCATAGCCAAGCTTCTGGCCTGCGAAATGCTGCCATATCGATTGGTGGAGACAAACAGCTTCAAGGGCATGATGTCAGTGGCCATCCCACGTTACGTGGTTCCCAGCCGCTACCACTTTGCACGCTCTGCAGTGCCTGAGTTGCATGAGCACGTGGTCAGCAAAATAACCCGAAGCTTGAAGAATGCCGTTGCCTGCAAGGTTCACCTCACCACTGACACCTGGACGAGTGCGTTCGGCCAGGGTCGATACATCTCCCTTACCGCGCACTGGGTGAACCTTGTGGAGCCTGGCAGCGATTCCTCACCTGCTACGGCACGGGTGTTGCCCACGCCACAAACAGCTGCACCGCCGTCCCTCCCACTGGATAACAGCAGCACCTACCTCTCTGACTCCTTCTCCTCCAACGCATCTCAAAGCTGTACCTCATCCGGAAACGCTAACCCAGCAGCAGTAGGATCGTGGAAGCAGTGCAGCACAGCTGTTGGCATGCGTCAGCAAGCGTTGCTGAAGCTAATCTGCCTTGGGGATAAGCAGCACACAGGGGAGGAAATTTGGAGGGGAATAAAGGAACAGACGGATTTGTGGCTGGCACCGCTGGACCTGAAACCGGGCATGGTTGTGTGTGATAATGGGAGTAATCTCATTCGCGCTTTAAGGTTGGCTAAGCTGACACACATCCCTTGCCTGGCGCACGTGATGAACCTAGTAGTTCAGCGGTTCCTGAGGACATACCCAGGCGTGCCCGATCTGCTGTTGAAGGTGCGTCGAGTGTCCAAACATTGTAGAAATTCCAGTACTGCTTCGGGGGCACTCGCCAAGATGCAGGAGCGCTTCAATCTCCCCCACCATCGCTTGCTGTGTGATGTCCCTACGCGCTGGAATTCTACGCTGCACATGCTAGCCCGCTTTTGCGAGCAGAAGAGTGCAGTGGTCCAGTACATGACGGCGCAGTACCGAGGCGCATCCGGCCAGCTGCCAAGCTTCTGTGGATCCGATTGGGCCAACATGTTGGACCTCTGCCAAGTCCTCCAAAATTTTGAGCAATCCACGTTGCCTGTGAGCAGTGACAACTCTTCAGTCAGCATTACCATACCACTGCTGTGTTTACTGAAGAGGTCGATGTTAAAAATCAAGGAAACAGCTGTCATGATGCAACTGGGGGAATCTGAAGGAGAAAACGATCAGCGTGATGGTACCAACATCAGGCCATCCGCCTCAGGGAACGCTGGCCCCAGCAGCTATGACGAAGAAGAGGAGGAGGAACAGCTGGAGTTGGAGCAGGAATTTCATGCCACCACTGACGAGGGCCAGAGCGGTGCACGTTGGACTTCCACAATTCAACGCGAATGGTCAGCAGAAGCAGACCAGGAGGAAGGTGACGACTATGATGCATCACAACAACTATCACAACGCTCACAAGAGGATGATGAGGATTCTGGTAGGACTCTGGCACACATGGCTCAATTCATGCTAGACTGCATTGAACGTGACCCACGCATTGTGCGCATTCTGGACAACACCAATTACTGGGTTTATACCCTTCTGGATCCACGGTACAAACACAATGTTCCAAAACTGCTTGAAGAAAGAGTCAGACAGGTCAAAATGGAAGAATACCAGCAGGCCCTTGTGGAGACTTTAGAGAGGAGATTGACATCCTCCCCCTCCTCTAGCCAGTTGTACGCAGACAGACTGACTTCCGCAAACCCAGGACGACCAGGAGGGCAGCAAACAACGCAAGCCGCAGCTAGTACCCAAAAGGGAATGGTATCGGCAGTGTCCTTGGAGTGGGAAAATTTTCTGACACCCATGCAGCCGCAGCCCACTGAACAGCAAGCGTGCAGATCCACCTCCAACACCGATCGCCTGGAGAAGATGGTCAAGGACTACATGTCAGATGGCGTAGCTGTGTCGAACCATCCATCTGCACCCTTCAACTATTGGGTATCGAAGCTAGACACCTGGCACGAACTGGCAATGTACGCAATAGAGGTGCTGGCTTGCCCGGCAGCCAGCGTTATGTCGGAACGCTGTTTCAGTGCTGCCGGAGGCATCGTCACAGATCGGCGTATCCGCCTCTCTACAGAAAATGCAGACCGTCTGACTCAAATTAAAATGAATCAATCCTGGATTGGAAATGACTACGCAACACTCCAGGACCCCAACCAAGTAACATGACCAATGAACATCTGGGATGGTGTTGCGTTTCCGGGCCCTGTTTATTGAACCTCTCATCTGTATTACATTTATGACTGCATGGCGGCAAAAAGCATTGCTGCTATATCCGCACGCTTTTTGTCCACATGCAAGGCCTGGGTTGTTGTGTCTCACAAAGCGTGGCCTTCTCCTCCTGCGCCTGCTCCTGTTCCATCACGTCTGCTGCTGCTGGGTTAGCGTTGCCGCGTGGTCCCTGTTTATTGAACCACTTATCTTTATTACATTTATGACTGCATGGCGGTACAAAGCATGCTATCCGCACGCTTCTTGCCCTCATGCAAGGCCTGGGTTGTTGTGTCTCACAAAGCGTGGCCTTCTCCTCCTGCGCCTGCTCCTGTTCCATCACGTCTGCTGCTGCTGGGTTAGCGTTGCCGCGTGGTCCCTGTTTATTGAACCACTTATCTTTATTACATTTATGACTGCATGGCGGTACAAAGCCTGCTATCCGCACGCTTCTTGCCCTCATGCAAGGCCGGGGTTGTTGTGTCTCACAAAGCGTGGCCTTCTTCTCCTCCTGCGCCACCCTCCTCCTGTTCCATCACGTGTGCTGCTGCTGGGTTAGCGTTACCGGTCCCTTTTCCTGGAACCTCTTATATGTATTACATTTATGACTGCATGCCGACAAAAAACATGTTACCTGTGCAAAGAAAACAGACATTTCCCGCATTTAAAAGACAGTTTTCCCTTCGAAACTTTAAAATTTTCTCAAAAACTATAAGCTCTTTTTGCTAATTTTTTTTTCCTCTTGTACCCACTCCCAAGGTGCACATACCCTGTAAATTTGGGGTATGTAGCATGTAAGGAGGCTTTACAAACCACAAAAGTTCGGGTCCCCATTGACTTCCATTATGTTCGGAGTTCGGGTCGAACACCCGAACATCGCGGCCATGTTCGGCCTGTTCGGCCCGAACCCGAACATCTAGATGTTCGCCCAACACTAGTTCTGGCTGTAACATAAACATACATTTGCACAGAGAGAGATACTAGTTGCTTGGCAGTTGGAACAAAAAATTCCCACAATGCAACAAGACTCACAGACAGGAAACTGTGGGGGGCTTCACCACAATATCAGACATACAGACCCCCTTGATGATCTTTTTGAGAAAAGGAAAATATTTCTCATGGGAAAAGGGCTTATCATCTACTGATTGGGATGAAGTTCAGTCTTCGGTTACAGTTCCTCTTTACCCCCTGTCCTGGCAAACGACAGTATCAACAGGTGGGCATAACTGACTGAGCCAGCCATTTCTGTTTACACAGATCTTCTTTCTTTCTGTGCTATACAATATGATAAATGACACAGGTGGATGAATTTTTCAAATAATAATACAATAGAAATTTCCAGACAAGAGCATAAGTGCTTTTTGTCCTTGTCACGTAATGATGTTCCACTGTAACTTTTTCTTTCTATAAGCAAGTACAGTTAAACGTACCAGAAGTCTGAATATAATAATGTTTTTTGCATATCTCTGTTGATGAAAGCCTTACCTCATAGGAATTTTTTTTTTTCAATATTCACATCTGCATTGTTAAACGTAAAACCTTGTGTACGTATTATGTTATATTTCTTTTTCTACACATTTATATGTGTTAATAAGTGAGAATGTATGTGAATAGCTCTATGTGGGCACATTGTGTCATCAGTTCTGCTGTATGCCACAGAAGGATTTTCCCTGAATACCTACTTCACAATTGCTTGCTAAGCATCTTGTGCATAGAAAACGTTTATATCACAAGGAGGTCAATCAAAGTTCACAATTCATTCATCAAAAAACAGAATGACTTTACAAAACAACTTACCGTTTCTTACTGCTAACTTCCTTTCAAATATAGTTGGTTTTTTTGAAGGTTAGGGAATTAAGATGTAAATGGAAAAACAGATGAAAAAAAAAGAAGAAGATATAACAGAGATACTGCCTAGCATGCATCCGTAAACAGATGTATTCTTGCCGAGTGACTGCAGCTATAACTATTTATAGTGACACAATGACAACATTGTGGTCAAGACCCAGATGAAGCTGTACACTGTCAGAGAGAAACAAAGATGGCTGTAGGTCCGCTTCCGTACCGCATAGTGGGAGCTTCTAGTGCAAGGTTGGATTTGGAAACCCGGATGCAATAATGTTATGGAAAGAGTTTAAGGCTTGGCTCACAGTGCATGGTTCAGAAACTGATCCTGTAAAAACTGATTTATTTTCAGTTTCAAACGGATCATTTTGTTATATTTGGACATCAGTTTTTCATCTGTGTGTTCGGTTCCCAGTCGCCACTCGCTCAGTATACTCATTATACTTGCATTCTAAACAGTGAATGGATAATATTGCTTAATATAGCATCCGACTGCATCAGTTTGGCTCCGTTCTGTTGCATTCCGCTAAACCAGGGGTGTCAATCTCAAATACAAAGTGGGCCGAAAATTTAACACTGGGCCTAGTCGTGGGCCAACCTCAATGTCTAGTAACCACATCCCTCCCCTATACAGTTCCCTGGTGTCTAATGCATCTTCCCTCCTCTATACAGTTCCCTGGTTTCTAGAGGCCCCCACTCTCCCTTAGATAGTCCCCTGGTGTTTAGAGGCCTCGACCCTCCCCTATACCCTCCCTAGTGTTTAGTGCTTTCCCCCTCCCTCCCCCATATGGCTTCCCTGGTGTTCTAGGGCTTCACCTCCAATAAAGTATCCCTGGTGGTCTAGGGCTTCACCTCCAATATAGCGTCACTGGTGGACTAGAGTGGGCCAAACATAATGCAAAAGTGGGGAACCAACTTAAGGGATAAATTAAATGGCTCTGAGGGCCAGATTTGGTACATTTTTAATTACATTGTGAACCGAGCCTTAATCTACAACCAAAACAATCCAGAAGGTCCATATACTCAGTTCTGCAGAATATAGCTTTGTTTATTAACATATCGTGACAACAGTCAATTCAAAGTAAACCAACGACTGTTTCGGGGCCATAGCAGGTCTCCTTTGTCAAGGTATCAGAACCGAATGGTAACAGTGAGTTTTAGCTACAGACAGGCTTGTAAGTGACACTGCCAATAAACCCTTACAGTTCAAATATGACTCATAGATGGCCCTTCATTAGCATAGGTCTACAATTCCACATATGATGCAAAATGATGAGTCCAAATGTAGACCGTACAATGCACCAATACATCACATACAATAAAATTGCAAGCAGTATGCATACCTCAATGATACCAGGGCCAGACAGCCCAATATTGTCCACAGTGTGTGAGTTCCCAGATGCCAGAGTAAACATGGGGGTAGATCCCAGTGTAGCCGTGAGGGCGGAATTCCCACCTCACCAAATTGCCGCCAGCTCCGAGCCACCAGGAAGCAGAATGCTCAGGCAACAGGTTGCTGGCACTTACCATATGGTTCTGACCCAGTTCTGTATAATGCCTGAAAAAGAAATTTAGGGCCAGATTTATCAAGAGTGTCAGAGACAAAATATTGGTAGGTTTTTAGAAATCAATGCAGAACTGTTTCAGGCATCTTAAGACATCATTAGATTCCTTCTAAAACTGTTGTAAAATTGGAGGAGCTAGGAAGGTCTCTCAGACAGTGCAGTGTGTGAGGGGAATTGCTGTTGCTGAGGTAACCAATACTTCTACTGTATTGATAGCAGCAAGCTCTGAGGAGGAATTCAGCAGGGGGTAGGAGCACATCACAAATCATGTCTAGCCCACTCTCTGCAAACATATCTAGCCTGCAGTTCTACATCTGTAGAACTGCTATCAAGCACTTCTTAATATGAGCCAGTTTAGGGATGGATTTGCACTTTTCTTAAATGTAGAGCAGCTCTAGAAATTCATGCCAAATTGCCACTATTACCTAGGATTTAAGAAGGTTCTTATTATCATGCAGAACTGTTCTCCCTGCTGGTTCGAACAGATTAAGAAGAAAAAACTGTCGGTAATGCGTTGATAAATCTCCCCCTTAGAGTTTTGAAAGCTTGAAATAAACCATGTACAGTTAGTCATTAAAGGTATTACATTAATTTTGAGGGCAACATTTTGACCACAGGGCTTAATATCCATCATCCATTGACATTATCACCCATTGACAGCCCTCTGGAACCTTAGTAAATCAATATTATCAATCACTATACTTCCAACATCCACTAATGTCCTATAAGTAACTAAAGTCTTTATGCTAGGTACACACCATACAATTTTGTGTTAGATAGAGGGTTCGATAGATAATTTCCGACATGTCCAATCCTATTTTCGATAATTTTTTCTGATCGATTTCTCATAGAAGTGAATGGAAATAGATAAGAAAGGATAACAGAATTGAATCGGAAATCGATCAGAAAATCGAATCGGAAATTGATCAGACGGAAAATCGACCGAAAAAATGCATCGTGTGTACCCAGCATTAGACCTAAACATCTCAGTAGATAAAGAAAAGTTTGTTCTGCAATAGTATAACAATTTTAACAGAAGTCACCTCTTTTTAGATTTGTATTTGTTAATAAAAATGTTTCCTAGTAAAGTTTCAAACTTACTAAAGAAATACTTGCGAAACCACAACCACCAAACAAACTCCTATACTGGTTATCAAGATGACTGATGTTTATACATACAGTATTTAACCACTTCACCACTGAGGGGTTTTACCCCCTGACCACCAGAGCAATTTTCACCTTTCAGCGCTCCGTCCATTCATTCGTCTATAACTTTATTATTACTTATCGCAATGAAATGAACTATATCTTGTTTTTTCCGCCACCAATTAGGCTTTCTTTAGGTGGGACATTATGCCAAGAATTATTTTATTCTAAATGTGTTTTAATGGGGAAAATAGGAAAAAATGTGGGAAAAAATTATTATTTTCAGTTTTCGGCCATTATAGTTTTTAAATAATGCATGCTACTGTAATTAAAACCCATGAAATTTATTTGCCCATTATTACCGATTATAAAACCGTTTAAATTATGTCCCTATCACAATGTTTGGCCCCAATATTTTATTTGGAAATAAAGGTGCATTTTTTTCAGTTTTGCATCCATCCCTAATTACAAGCCCGTAGTTTATAAAGTAACAGTGTTATACCCTCTTGACATAAATATTTAAAAAGTTCAGTCCCTAAAGTAACTATTTATGTTTTTTTTTTTATTGTATATATTTTTTTTTTTTTAAAATTACAAAAAAAAAAAAAAATTGGGGAGTGTGGGAGGTAATTAGTTAATTTATTATGTAAAACAATTTATTTGTATGTGTAAAATGCATTAGGGTGTAGTTTACTATTTGGACACAAGATGGCCACAGTGAGTCTGTTTACATGCGACCTGTAAGCGTCCGGAAGGACGCTTACAGGAAGCAGTAGGAGGCTGGAGAATCACAATGATCGCGCTGTTTCTGAAAGAAGCAGCAGATCATTGCGGGGGCTTAGATCAACAAACGGGAATGGATTTTCCCGTTCATTGATCTCCGGGCAAGCGGGAGGCGGCGTGCACGAGCGGCGGGTGCGCGCGCACGAGCGGCGGTAGCGCGGACAGCGGGCGGGAGCGCGGAAGGTACGGATTTCTCCGTCCCTGGTTTTTTAGGAGGGAAAAAAGGGGCGGAGAAATTCGTACCGCCGGGGGTAAAGTGGTTAACAGCTCAAAGCCTTCACCTGGGTAGCAGGAAAAAAGGGTGCTAGCGGCTAGTGGACGAAAATGGCGCCACCATAGACTCTAATGCAATTATCGTTAATACGCTGAAAAAAGGGTGCCCGATAAATAATGTTCAAGTGGATCCGAGATAAACTTTTACTCATTGCATAATTATGTTCCTTTCATATAGTTTATAGGGCATTCCTCAAGCCAAATACTTTTTTTGTTTTGTCTTAATACTCTAATTCCCTATAAACTAAACAAGCCTCGCCCACAGCTCCTTTTGTGCCTTGGCACTGTAGCAAGGGCTTATGTGAGCTCAGTATGGGCAGGAGGAGGAGGAGAAGGTTACTAGCCATTGATTTCAGAGGCAGAGGGGAGGAGGGAGGAGGAGAGGGGACTGACTTTACACACAGGTAAGCTGATAGCATTTCCAGCCCTCAGCCTGTGACAATGAGACAAACAAAACATGGCTGCCCTCATTGTATCACCGGGATAAATAATCATAAACTTTTGAAGCTGTTTGCAGCTAGGTATGCTGTGTAAACTATCTAAACTTTATATAAGATATATCAACAAGTTACTTGTTATAGATAGTTTTTCATCTCAGATTCGCATTAACAATGCTAGAACATTAAAGTCTTTGAAGTATGTTATCGTTTTAGAAGCTTGCAACGTTATAGTTTTTGTCATATTATTTTGTTTGCATGGAAAGATTTCATGTTATCAAAGATATTATCGTATCTATGTGTAAAAGGGTGTTTCTGCAGGGGGAGTGGTTAGGGTTAGGCACCATCTGGGGGAGCGGTTATGGTTAGGCAACACCGGGGGGTTGGTAGGGTAAGGCAACCAAGGAGGTGATTAGGGTTAGGCATCACCGGGTGGGGTTAGGCAACACCGGGGGGTGGTTGGGGTTAGGCATCACCAGGGGAGTAGTTAGTTTTAGGCACCACCAGGATTGGGTTAAGCTGTATTGTTGAATTATGTAATGATTTTTAACGTTAATATATTTTCGTTATCAACTCCAGTCTCTTTTAAAACATTATTTATCGTTAACCAATTCAGTTAACAATGTTAAACAATGTTTATCGTGATTGAGATTTTGTTATCCACCGATGCCAATTAATTATCCAGCCGGGCCCTTTTTTCCTGGCGCTCTTTTTTCATGCATGCCTTCACCTGTGCCTATACTGTATAGCAAACACATTGGGCCTGATCCAAATCACTTTTCCTTGTTCAAGCTGACTGTAACTTGGTGTTGGCTGTGTAATCAATACCAGGGGTGTAGATAGGAATGACTGGGCCCCATAGCAATTTTTTAAGGGGGCCCCCTTCCTCTCAGGCCTGCCATCCCAATACCCCCACACCCCCCTCGGACCCCCCACCCCAAATACCAATGAAGATTTTCCATCTAGTTGAAACAATATTTTTGATCGATTTTGGGTTAAAATGTAGTTAGACTAGACAAAGATTTCCTCTTCTTACCAATAAATGTAAAGTGTACCTGAGAGGAATGGGAAAAAAAAGTCATCATACATACTTCGGGCTTTAAGCCCAGCCCTCTTCAGGTTGTTCATTCCCTCACTGTCCTCCCGGGCCACCTTGATCCTCCACTAGCTGGTCAGGTAATTCCTCTAGTCAGGTGAGACAGCGCATGCGTAGTCCAGCTGCACGCTCACCCCCATCGCACTCCTGTCACCATGGGTAGTACTACTGTGCAGGCGCAGAATGCTCCTGGCGACTGGAGCACGATGGGGCCACACATGTTTAGTACGTTATGACTGAATGACTTAACAGGCTTGCTAGTGGAGGATCGAAGTGCAGTCCAGGAGGACGACGAGAGAACGAACAGCCTGAATGGGGCTGTAGGAAGCTCAGGTATGTATAACTTTTTTTTATCCCCCATATAAGGTTAAGGTGAAAAAGTGCTGTCAAAATTATTCTTAGCATTTCCTTGCTTGCTGTTGGCTTAAAAGGCATTTTATTGATAAGATGAGAAAATATCACCAAGGAGTAGACTTGCATAAGGGTCATTTTTCTGTGTTGCATACTAACAAAGGGGTGATCTAATAAGGTTACCCATACTGCAAAAAAATGGAAACACTTAAAGAGAAGGTCCGAGGAAAAAAGAAAAAGAAATCTGCCCACCTCGGGCTTCCTCCAGCCCCTGGCAACCGACCTGCGCCCTCGCCGCAGCTCCGTTGGCTCCCTGTCCCCTTCGGTGCAGAGGCTGACCTTGCCAGGTCGGCATCTTCCTCCATCTTGTTGAGTTCCACTGTGCGGTTCACTGAGTCGCACGGATGTCACCCGGGCTGTTCTGCGCCTGGGAAGTGCAGTCCGGATGACGTCAGCGTGACTCAGTGAGAGGCTCGCGCAGGTGCAGTCGCCATCTTGCGCCAGAGGGGACCCCAGACCACCAGCATGGAGCGGAGTGGTGGCATGGGCACAGCACGGATGGCAGGGGCTGGAGGAAGCCCCAGGTAAGTGGATTTTTTTTATTTTAGATGTCTTCGGATTTGTCCTTTAAGAACTCAGGTGATCTGGCAAACCTGTACTGGACTTTAGGGACGAGCTTTTGAATTTCCGAGTTTCTGACTGGAAATTGCCTTCCCACAATCGGTATGCAGAAAGCGGAATTCCGTGGAAATGCTGCATTACCAAGACTCTGAGACTTCAGGCCAATCACAAGACTTGGACAAATAAGAGAATGCAGAATTGTACCATGGAGATTGGGTTACCACAGAAATCTTATGCCAATTAGAAAATTAGAAAACTCAGAATTATAAGGCCAATCAGAAAGTGCAGAAGTTTACTGCGATCAGAAATGCGGACTCTGCATAATAGTGTAAAACATCCGCAAAAAATTGCAGATTCCGAAAAAATTTATTTATTTATTTTTTACAATTAACTAACTTGATTGACAAAGTAACAAAAAACGGAATTCATTGGAAATCTGTTGTCACCAAGACTGCTAAATATGTTAAGGAGAATAGTGGGTATAAGTCAAAGAAATCATTTTGCAAAAAGACCTTGTAGTTTTTGAGAAAATCGATTTTAAAAATGCAAAGAAAAATGGTTTTTAAACTCAGAAAAATGACAGTTTAAAAAACTGCATTTTTTAAATCGATTTTCAACAAGGTTTTTTTGAAAGATTCTTTTTTTTTACTTTTACTCACTATTCTCCTTAAAGAGAATCTGTATTGTTAAAATCGCTCAAAAGTAAACATACCAGTGCGTTAGGGGACATCTCCTATTACCCTCTGTCACAATTTCGCCGCTCCTCGCCGCATTAAAAGTGGTTAAAAACAGTTTTAAAAAGTTTGTTTGTAAACAAACAAAATGGCCACCAAAACAGGAAGTAGGTTGATGTACAGTATGTCCACACATAGAAAATACATCCATACACAAGCAGGCTGTATACAGCATTCCTTTTGAATCTCAAGAGATCATTTGTGTTTCTTTCCCCCATGCACTGAAGTTTCAGGCTGCTCTTTTCTTCCTGCAAACAGCTTTGCCCTTGTTTGTAATTCCTCAGTATGTGAAAGCCCAGCCAGCTCAGAGGACGATTTATCCAGCTAGTAAAAGATAAGAGAGAAGAGAGAAGCTGCTCTAATCTAAATAACACACAGGCAGTGTGCAGAGAGGGGCCTGGAAGGGTGAGTTCATAGCAGAACCACAACACTGAAGAACTTGGCAGCCTTCCAGACACAGGCCGACAAGTCTGACAGGGGAAAGATACATTGATTTATTACAGAGACAGTGATAGTATAAAGTGCTGCAGTTAGCCAGAACACATTAGAATAGCTTTTGGAACTTGTAGGATGATAAAAAACAGGATGCAATTTTTGTTACGGAGTCTCTTTAACATACGTCACAATTGTAATAGCAATAGCATGTATGAGGGCTTTTCTATTCACTGCTAAAATTGGCTCAAAATTACCCAAAAACTATGCGAAAATGTAGGCAAAATTATGAATGATTACAATTACAGACTAAGGCCCGGTTCACACTAGCGGTTTAGTAAAAACCGCACCGGATGTCCGGACCGCACCGTATCCGGACCGGACCTGATCCGTACGGTTCCTATCCGGATCCGGTCCGTTTGCATCCGGTTTCCGTGCGGTGTGAACACGGTTGCGGTCCGGATCCGGTTTCTTAAGGAGATAACATCCTTTTAATTACCTGGGGTCTGGGAGGTCAGCAGAAGGGTCTGGGGTCATTGTTGGAGACAGGTGGACGTGTGGAGACCATCCGTGGATACAGAGACTGCAGTTGGGACCATGGATCCAGGCATTTACTCGTAAACCTGGGAATTCTCTCTGTTGTTATTACTCGTAAACCTGGGAATTCTCTCTGTTGTTCGCCTCCTTCAGCAGACATGTTGCTGGCAAAAAGAGCTCCAGCATGAAATCGCTGCTGCCCCACTCTTCGCTGGGCCCATGTGGTCCCCATCCAAAATGCATAGGAAGTGGGGTAGAACGTCCGGTTTTTGTAGCCAGTGTGTTGTGCGCTCTCCGGCTCTCATTGCTTTGTATTGGCCGGATGGTGCAGTCCGGCTCCGCTCCGGATACGGCTGCCGGAGGAGCCGGACCAAAAAATAGCGCATGTTGGAACGGACGCCGGAGTCCGGATCCGGCCCGGATCCGATCCGGCTCCGGTCCGGCAGAACGGACGCATGTGAACGGACGCATAGGCTTTCATTGCCATGACGTGCGTCCGTTCCGTCCGTTCTGAAAGCGGTACGGCTCCGGCACGGCGATTCCGGACGGCCACCGCTAATGTGAACCGGGCCTAAATTAATTATAATTTTTTGACTTAAGAAATTTGTGCTCATCACTAAAAGAGGAGTGCAATCACAATCTTTAGCAGAGTCCAAAGTGGTCTTCAGCAGGACACAGGAAGTCTCTGTAGGATTTTACCTTAGGGTCACCTCAGGTTCACTTTAACCTCCTTGCCGGTTATCCCCAACTCAGTTCGGGGTAACCTGCGCAGGAGGATTTCTCAGGCCCCGCTGGGCCGATTTGCATAATTTTTTTTCGTTACAAGCAGCTAGCACTTTGCTAGCTGCTTGTAACTTCCGATCGCCGCCGCTTGCCGCCAATCCGCCGCAATCCGCCGTGCCGAGTCGCTCCCCCCCGCCCCAGACCCCTGCGCTGCCTGGCCAATCAGTGCCAGGCAGCGTTGAGGGGCGGATCGGGATTCCCTATGACGTCCTGACGTCCATGACGTCGGTGACGTCAAGCCCTGCAGGAAATCCCATTCTGAACGGGATTTCCTGCTTACTATGATCGCCGAAGGCGATCGGAGTGGGTGGGGGGATGCCGCCGCTCAGCGGCTATCATGTAGCGAGCCCTAGGTTCGCTACATGATTTAAAACAAAAACAAAAAGAAAAAACCTCCTGCGCTGCCTCCTTGCCGGAGGAATTGAACCGGCAAGGAGGTTAAGGAGCTGAGGTCAGATTTATACATCATGAATGAATTACATACTTTTTTGACATACAGTAGATGGCAATTCTCTGTAGCTGGAAAGATTTTATAAATGAAAGCAATCAGTTTGAATTTTCTGTAATTACTGCAATTTGAAGAATAAATCAACTATTATTGTAAGTACATTTGCCCTGCTACATCATTAAGATATATCCTGCGATCTCACAAATACCACTTGCAAAGGAAGTAAAAAATATTCACAACCATTTGTCAATCAGATAAATCACTGAAACAACATTTTACTATTTATCGTCATTTGGGGCCTTCAAATACCAACAGATCTGAGTGGGGAAA
This sequence comes from Hyperolius riggenbachi, assembly GCF_040937935.1. NCBI lineage: Eukaryota > Metazoa > Chordata > Amphibia > Anura > Hyperoliidae > Hyperolius > Hyperolius riggenbachi. The sequence goes on from NC_090651.1 coordinate 278,733,007, forward strand.
ATTGGCTTTTTATGTTGTAGCCACTAGAGGTTGCCTTTTGCAGACTGATTGACTGGTTTGCTATGTTCCTGAATACGAAAAAGTCAATTAGTCTACCAAAGTGTGACATCTTGTAACCAGATGATTGCCAGCTGTTTTTGTTTTTTTGCTTTTTTTGCATCCAAGTCTATCAAACCTGCAATCCCTAGATAATGAAAGACCCCGAAATCTTCAGAAATGGTAAGTACTGCCATTGCCTTTCATGAGGCAATGGCACAATTAATCTATAAAATGTGCTTTTTTCATTCTTCTGATAAAGCAATAGAGCATCAAGATGTGTTTCAGCAGCTTAGACGGTGTGCTTTCATTTCTATATTAGTCACATAGAGTATGGAGAACCTTTTGAATGGATTAAGACATAGTGTTAAAGGTCACGCCTGTGTTAAAAGAGGTTACTTGTAGGAAACTTAACTATATCCTCACCTGCATATATTACAGTGGATAACTATATTTGTATACCATGTATTTGAATTAGTCAGTGATAGAAGGCCTACCTGCCAAACTTATTAAAAGATACCTTAGTGATGATACAAATGTAAAAACAGGGGGAGCAGGCATGTGTAGTATGTTCTCCTCATGCCCTCCACTAGTGTTGGGCGAACAGTGTTCGCCACTGTTCGGGTTCTGCAGAACATCACCCTGTTCGGGTGATGTTCGAGTTCGGCCGAACACCTGATGGTGTTCAGCCAAACCGTTCAGCCACATGGCCGAACTAAGAGCGCATGGCCGAACGTTCCCCGAACGTTCGGCTAGCGCTGTGATTGGCCGAACGGGTCACGTGGTTCGGACCCGAACGCGCTCTGATTGGCCGAACTGTCAAATAAATACCCGAACCACGTCATATTTCCGCCATTTGTCTGTGGGTTTAGCTTTGGGTAGGCAGGCAGGGTAGTTCGCGCTCCAGCCACGCTAGCCAGGGTCCCCCCAGTCATTGTGTCGCTGCTGGGAATAGTAGTACACCGCTCGCTCAGCATTCTGTTTACTGCCACTCTGTGTACCTCGCTCAGCCACACTATATAGCATTCTGTTTACTGTTCTGTGTCTGCTGGGAATAGTAGTACACCGCTCGCTCAGCCACACTATATAGCATTCTGTTTACTGCCACTCTGTGTACCTCGCTCAGCCACACTATATAGCATTCTGTTTACTGTTCTGTGTCTGCTGGGAATAGTAGTACACCGCTCGCTCAGCCACACTATATAGCATTCTGTTTACTGCCACTCTGTGTCTGCTGGGAATAGTAGTACACCGCTCGCTCAGCCACACTATATAGCATTCTGTTTACTGCCACTCTGTGTCTGCTGGGAATAGTAGTACACCGCTCGCTCAGCCACACTATATAGCATTCTGTTTACTGCCACTCTGTGTCTGCTGGGAATAGTAGTACACCGCTCACCCGCCACTGTATAGCATTGTGCTCTGTGTCGCTGCTGGGAATAGTGGTACACCACTCACCCGCCACTGTATAGCATTGAGCTCTGTGTCGCTGCTGGGAATAGTGGTACACCGCTCACCCGCCACTGTATAGCATTGTGCTCTGTGTCGCTGCTGGGAATAGTGGTACACCGCTCACCCGCCACTGTATACCATTGTGCTCTGTGTCGCTGCTGGGAATAGTGGTACACCGCTCAGCCACACTATATAGCATTCTGTTTACTGTTCTGTGTCTGCTGGGAATAGTAGTACACCGCTCGCTCAGCCACACTATATAGCATTCTGTTTACTGCCACTCTGTGTACCTCGCTCAGCCACACTATATAGCATTCTGTTTACTGCCACTCTGTGTCTTCTGGGAATAGTAGTACACCGCTCACCCGCCACTGTATAGCATTGTGCTCTGTGTCGCTGCTGGGAATAGTGGTACACCGCTCACCCGCCACTGTATAGCATTGTGCTCTGTGTCGCTGCTGGGAATAGTGGTACACCGCTCACCCGCCACTGTATAGCATTGTGCTCTGTGTCGCTGCTGGGAATAGTGGTACACCGCTCACCCGCCACTGTATAGCATTGTGCTGTGTGTCGCTGCTGGGAATAGTGGTACACCGCTCAGCCACACTATATAGCATTCTGTTTACTGTTCTGTGTCTGCTGGGAATAGTAGTACACCGCTCGCTCAGCCACACTATATAGCATTCTGTTTACTGCCACTCTGTGTACCTCGCTCAGCCACACTATATAGCATTCTGTTTACTGTTCTGTGTCTGCTGGGAATAGTAGTACACCGCTCGCTCAGCCACACTATATAGCATTCTGTTTACTGCCACTCTGTGTACCTCGCTCAGCCACACTATATAGCATTCTGTTTACTGCCACTCTGTGTCTGCTGGGAATAGTAGTACACCGCTCACCCGCCACTGTATAGCATTGTGCTCTGTGTCGCTGCTGGGAATAGTGGTACACCGCTCACCCGCCACTGTATAGCATTGTGCTCTGTGTCGCTGCTGGGAATAGTGGTACACCGCTCACCCGCCACTGTATAGCATTGTGCTCTGTGTCGCTGCTGGGAATAGTGGTACTGTATAGCATTTCTGTACTGCCACTGTACTGCTGCCAGTCAGCGTGTACTGTAAGGATAAGTGAAATGAGGAAGAAATCCGGTGAAAGAGGGAGGGGCAAGGGAAGAGGTGTTTCCCCTGACGGTTCACGTACAGGCCACAGGGGAGCACCCAAGAAAACCCACTCAATACCGCCCATGTTGTCCAGGACAACAACCCTCACAAATCCAAAAGAACAGGACCAGATAATTACTTGGATGACCTCTCAAGCGTCCAGCAGTGGGTTAAGCAGCACCAGCACATCACGCACGAGGTCCGAGTCCTCAGCCAGTTACAAGGAGCCAGTGGGCACAAAGCTGACACAACCGGCAGCGACACCATGCACACAACTGCCAGATAACCAGTCCGATGAATTACCTCAGGACACAATGGGGTATTCGCAGGAGCTATTCCCAGCCCAACAAACTTCCACCTTTCAAAGGTCAATGGAGGAACAGCCAGAAATGTTGTGCCTGGATTCACAACCATTAACTGTGGGAAATGCACCGCGCACTGAAATACAAGGCGAGTCCGAGGAGGACTCGGAAACCCAAATCCCAGAGCAAGTTGGGCAGGAGGGGTTGCAATTGCAGGAGGTCGGCCGACAAGATCTGGAAGACGACGTTGGAGTGAGCTGCGCAGAGGTTGTTCTGGGGAGCTCTACTCCACGGCGGCGGCCCCCCACAATGACATATGACGAGTTTCAGGAGATGAAAGAGGAGGGTATGGACAATGTGGACAGAGACCCAGATTTTGTTTGTGAACGAGAACATCGCCGTCGTAGCAGCAGCACAGATGAGTCTTTTGAAGAACCCACTGCTGCACGAGTTCGCCTTGTGCCACAAGGTAGGCGGCGCGCAATTTCAGGCACCACAAGCGTGGAAGTTCAAGTGAGAGGCAACAGAGGAGCAAAAAGAAATCGCCAGCAAGGCAGGTGCTCCAAAGTCTGGGCTTTCTTTGAAGACTGCACTGAGGATGTTACCATGGCGATTTGCAAGGTGTGCAAGACCCGCCTGAGCAGGGGGAAAAGTATTAACAACCTCTCCACCACCAGCATGAGCCGCCACATGCTATCCAAACATCCCACTCTGTGGGCAAACGCGGCAGGACAGGGTACCAGCAACACTGCCTCCCTTGGGTTCACCAGACTCACCACCAGACCCGCCTCAGCAGCAGCGGTAGCCCAGCCATTGCGTGGTTCACAACATTCACAAACATCAGACGACGCTGACACTGTCACTTTCCGGAGTAGTGCTCTTGAGGTCTCCCAGTCTTCATCAAACACAACAACCAACAGCCCTTCCGTGTGCAGCGCTACGGTTCAGTTGTCTGTGTCGGAGATGTTTGAGCGCAAGAGGAAATTGCCAGCAAATGACCCCCGGGCCGTGGCAGTAACAGCCAGCATAGCCAAGCTTCTGGCCTGCGAAATGCTGACATATCGAGTGGTGGAGACAAACAGCTTCAAGGGCATGATGTCAGTGGCCATCCCACGTTACGTGGTTCCCAGCTGCTACCACTTTGCGCGCTCTGCAGTGCCTGAGTTGCATGAGCACGTGGTCAGCAAAATAACCCGAAGCTTGAAGAATGCCGTTGCCTGCAAGGTTCACCTCACCACTGACACCTGGACGAGTGCGTTCGGCCAGGGTCGATACATCTCCCTTACCGCGCACTGGGTGAACCTTGTGGAGCCTGGCAGCGATTCCTCACCTGCTACGGCGCGGGTGTTGCCCACGCCGCAAACAGCTGCACCGCCGTCCCTCCCACTGGATAACAACAGCAGCACCTACCTCTCTGACTCCTTCTCCTCCAACGCATCTCAAAGCTGTACCTCATCCGGAAACGCTAACCCAGCAGCAGTAGGATCATGGAAGCAGTGCAGCACAGCTGTTGGCATGCATCAGCAAGCGTTGCTGAAGCTGATCTGCCTTGGGGATAAGCAGCACACAGGGGAGGAAATTTGGAAGGGAATAAAGGAACAGACGGATTTGTGGCTGGCACCGCTGGACCTGAAACCGGGCATGGTTGTGTGTGATAATGGGAGTAATCTCATTCGCGCTTTAAGGCTGGCTAAGCTGACACACATCCCTTGCCTGGCGCACGTGATGAACCTAGTAGTTCAGCGGTTCCTGAGGACATACCCAGGCGTGGCTGATCTTCTGTTGAAGGTGCGTCGAGTGGCCAAACATTGTAGAAATTCCAGTACTGCTTCGGGGGCACTCGCCAAGATGCAGGAGCGCTTCAATTTCCCCCACCATCGCTTGCTGTGTGATGTCCCTACGCGCTGGAATTCTACGCTGCACATGCTAGCCCACTTTTGTGAGCAGAAGAGTGCAGTGGTCCAGTACATGACGGCGCAGTACCGAGGCGCATCCGGACAGCTGCCAAGCTTCTGTGGATCCGATTGGGCCAACATGTTGGACCTCTGCCAAGTCCTCCAAAATTTTGAGCAATCCACGTTGCTTGTGAGCAGTGACAACTCTTCAGTCAGCATTACCATACCACTGCTGTGTTTACTGAAGAGGTCAATGTTGAAAATCAAGGAAACAGCTGTCATGATGCAACTGGGGGAATCTGAAGGAGAAAACGATCAGCGTGATGGTACCAACATCAGGCCATCCGCCTCAGGGAACGCTGGCCCCAGCAGCTATGACGAAGAAGAGGAGGAGGAACAGCTGGAGTTGGAGCAGGAATTTCATGCCACCACTGACGAGGGCCAGAGCGGTGCACGTTGGACTTCCACAATTCAGCGCGAATGGTCGGCAGAAGCAGACCAGGAGGAAGGTGACGACTATGATGCATCACAACAACTATCACAACGCTCACAAGAGGATGATGAGGATTCTGGTAGGACTCTGGCACACATGGCTCAATTCATGCTAGACTGCATTGAACGTGACCCACGCATTGTGCGCATTCTGGACAACACCAATTACTGGGTTTATACCCTTCTGGATCCACGGTACAAACACAATGTTCCAAAACTGCTTGAAGAAAGAGTCAGACAGGTCAAAATGGAAGAATACCAGCAGGCCCTTGTGGAGACTTTAGAGAGGAGATTGACATCCTCCCCCTCCTCTAGCCAGTTGTACGCCGACAGACTGACTTCCGCAAACCCAGGACGACCAGGAGGGCAGCAAACAACGCAAGCCGCAGCTAGTGCCCAAAAGGGAATGGTATCGGCAATGTCCTTGGAGTGGGAAAATTTTCTGACACCCATGCAGCAGCAGCCCACTGAACAGCAAGCGTGCAGATCCACCTCCAACACCGATCGCCTGGAGAAGATGGTCAAGGACTACATGTCAGATGACGTAGCTGTGTCGAACAATCCATCTGCACCCTTCAACTATTGGGTATCGAAGCTAGACACCTGGCACGAACTGGCAATGTACGCAATAGAGGTGCTGGCTTGCCCGGCAGCCAGCGTTATGTCGGAACGCTGTTTCAGTGCTGCCGGAGGCATCGTCACAGATCGGCGTATCCGCCTCTCCACAGAAAATGCAGACCGTCTGACTCAAATTAAAATGAATCAATCCTGGATTGGAAATGACTACGCAACACTCCAGGACCCCAACCAAGTAACATGACCAATGAACATCTGGGATGGTGTAGCGTTTCCGGTCCCTGTTTATTGAACCTCTAATCTGTATTACATTTATGACTACATGGCGGCAAAAAGCATTGCTGCTATATCCGCACGCTTCTTGTCCTCATGCAAGGCCTGGGTTGTTGTGTCTCAAAAAGCATGGCCTTCTCCTCCTGCGCCTCCTCCTGTTCCATCACGTCTGCTGCTGCTGGGTTAGCGTTGCCGCGTGGTCCCTGTTTATTGAACCACTTATCTTTATTACATTTATGACTGCTCGGCGGTACAAAGCATGCTATCCACACGCTTCTTGTCCTCATGCAAGGCCTGGGTTGTTGTGTCTCACAAAGCGTGGCCTTCTCCACCTGCGCCTCCTCCTGTTCCATCACGTCTGCTGCTGCTGGGTTAGCGTTGCCGCGTGGTCCCTGTTTATTGAACCACTTATCTTTATTACATTTATGACTGCATGGCGGTACAAAGCATGCTATCCGCACGCTTCTTGTCCTCATGCAAGGCCTGGGTTGTTGTGTCTCACAAAGCGTGGCCTTCTCCTCCTGCCCCTCCTCCTGTTCTATCACGTCTGCTGCTGCTGGGTTAGCGTTGCCGCGTGGTCCCTGTGTATTGAACCACTTATCTTTATTACATTTATGACTGCATGGCGGTACAAAGCATGCTATCCGCATGCTTCTTGTCCTCATGCAAGGCCTGGGTTGTTGTGTCTCACAAAGCGTGGCCTTCTCCTCCTGCGCCTCCTCCTGTTCCATCACGTCTGCTGCTGCTGGGTTAGCGTTGCCACGTGGTCCCTGTTTATTGAACCACTTATCTTTATTACATTTATGACTGCATGGCGGTACAAAGCATGCTATCCGCACGCTTCTTGTCCTCATGCAAGGCCTGGGTTGTTGTGTCTCACAAAGCGTGGCCTTCTCCTCCTGCGCCTCCTCCTGTTCCATCACGTCTGCTGCTGCTGGGTTAGCGTTGCCGCGTGGTCCCTGTTTATTGAACCACTTATCTTTATTACATTTATGACTGCATGGCAGTACAAAGCATGCTATCCGCACGCTTCTTGTCCTCATGCAAGGCCTGGGTTGTTGTGTCTCACAAAGCGTGGCCTTCTCCTCCTGCCCCTCCTCCTGTTCTATCACGTCTGCTGCTGCTGGGTTAGCGTTGCCGCGTGGTCCCTGTTTACTGAACCACTTATCTTTATTACATTTATGACTGCATGGCGGTACAAAGCATGCTATCCACACGCTTCTTGTCCTCATGCAAGGCCTGGGTTGTTGTGTCAACAAAGCGTGGCCTTCTCCTCCTGCGCCTCCTCCTGTTCCATCACGTCTGCTGCTGCTGGGTTAGCGTTGCCGCGTGGTCCCTGTTTATTGAACCACTTATCTTTATTACATTTATGACTGCATGGCGGTACAAAGCATGCTATCCGCACGCTTCTTGTCCTCATGCAAGGCCTGGGTTGTTGTGTCTCAAAGCGTGGCCTTCTCCTCCTGCGCCTCCTCCTGTTCCATCACGTGTGCTGCTGCTGGTGCTGGGTTAGCGTTACCGGTCCCTTTTCGTGGAACCTCTTCTCTGTATTACATTTATGACTGCATGGCGAAAAAAAAGCATGTTACCTGTGCAAAGAAACATGGCATTTTCCACATTTAAAAGACAGTTTTTCCTTTGAAACTTTACAATCAATTTTCTCAAAAACTATAAGCTCTTTTTCAAATATTTTTTTTCCTCTTGTACCCACTCCCAAGGTGCTCATACCCTGCTAATTTGGGGTATGTAGCATGTAAGGAAGCTTTACAAAGCACGAAAGTTCGGGTCCCCATTGACTTCCATTATGTTCGGAGTTCGGCGCGAACACCCGAACATCGCGGCGATGTTCGGCGAACGTTCGCGAACCCGAACATCTAGGTGTTCGCCCAACACTACCCTCCACTCCCCCATTATCCTCCATCCCTCTCCGTCGTTACTTTTCACTTGACATCCAAAGCTTCTTCCTGGTCGGAGTGGTCGGTGGTAAGTGCACATGCGCTGCCTGATGATGCGCATCCTTGATCGCAGGCCATGGCCGGGCAAACTCTGCACATGCGCACTACGTATGTATAGGGCAGTGCCTGTGCACTTGCCACCGACCACCCCAACTTGGAAGAAGCTATCAAAACTTAACAGAGGGGGCCTAAAGGACAATGGAGGGAGTGGAGGGAGTGGAGGGCAAGGAGAGCATACTATACATGCCTCAGAGGTAAGGCTGTGGCTTTGTGCATACATTACAGTTGTGTTTGAAGAGACATGCTTTCTAAACACCAGTGAGTGATCCATCTGACTTAAAGTTAACCCGAGGTGAAAATAAATTGATGAGATAAACAATTTTATTTATTCTCCTACTCCTAAAAAATGACCTTTTTTAACTATTCCATGGTTTTATTTTATATTTAAACACTTACAGAGTAGATTGACTGTTTTGTTGTCTGCTCAGTAGCAGCCTATTAACCCCCAGAGACCCAGTGTTGTAATATTACAACATCACATTTAAGGCTACAAAAATAAACCCTCCCCTATTTTTTTTCTTTTTAAAACTTCATGTACATTACTAATAGAACCTATTGTTCAGTTCTGCAACACCATTGGATGGTTGAATGTGTAAATAGGTCTGTTTATCTGGCCATGAAGTCATACAACCCTGTTGCCTACTTTGGAGTACATCACCTTGTTGTTTTGGACGGGATACATCAGGACTAAAGTAAGTAAAAAGCTTGAAATATTTTTTTATGTGATCAATAATATGTGTAGATCATGCAGATTTTATGACATCATTGAATATACTGATTTTAAGAGATTTAGAGCTGGTTATTTCTATGTTGTAATTTTACAACAGTGGGTCAAAGTGATAGCAAGGTTTTGTCTGCACTTTAAACTTGAGAAGGTGATAAATCTCTAGGAGGTGAGGATTAAAGTGTTTGCATGTCTAATTGAACAATAGGTCTACTTGATAGAAGTTGTGGAATGGAAAGTGTGAAGTTTTAGGAACATGTGCATCTTTGCATTAGAATAATTAGTTAATTTGCTTTGTAGTTACTTAGCTTTTCTTTCAACTTTCAGAATGTCTGAAACCAAGAAAAACCAAATCATGTATAGTGTGCAGGATGTAATTGAGGCCATCCAGAATGGGGACAGTGACTTGGAAATGCCCTTTGACACAGATTCAAGTGACGAAGAGGAATATGGAGTTATCGGTGAAGCGGACAAGGAAAATAAATTACCCGATGACCACCTAACTTCTGATGTTCAAATCATCCCAACAGATGCAGAACATCCTGATGCCAAGACTGGGCCCCGTGACAGATATCGATGGCTGAAAAAGAATTTCATCTCTCCCAGTACTGATTTTTCTGGTCAGGATGTCAGTAATGATGTCCATTCCCTCTGCACACCACTGGAGTACTTTCAGAAGTTTGTGACAGAAGATATGATCAACGCTCTGGCAGATAACACAAATCAGTACAGTTTTCAGAAGAAAGGATCATCTATAAACACAAACACAAAGGAAATAGAGCAGATTATTGGCATGTATCTGAAGATTGGTCTTGTCCAAATGCCTGGAGTCCGTATGTACTTGGAAGCAGACACAAGATACAGTCCTGTCGCTGATGTAATGTCACGAAACAGATTCCAGTCTCTGTTGACATCATTACATTTTGTGAACAATCTAACCGTGTCTGAGATGGAACAAAAAAGTGACAAACTCTGGAAACTCAGACCATGGCTTGATGCTTTCAGAGAGAAATGCCTAAAAGTGGTCCCTGAAGAACATAACTCCTGTTGATGAAATGATGATCCCTTTCAGGGGGAAATTCAGCAGCATCAAACAGTACATGCGTGGCAAGCCAAACCCATGGGGGTTCAAGCTGTGGGCAAGGACTGGAATCTCTGGTATACTTTGTGATTTTGATGTGTACCAAGGCAATGTGAATGGAATACGGGCAAGATCTGAACTTGGACTATCAGGGGATGTTGTGATGAAACTTGCTTCCACACTTCCACATAGTCACAACTACAAGATCTACGCAGACAACTTTTTCACCAGCATCCCATTGATAGTTAGGCTGCTGGATTGTGGAATTCATTACACAGGAACAGCCAGACAAGTGCGCCTTCCAAACTGTAATCTTGAGGATGAGAAAAGCTTGAAGAAAAAGGGTAGAGGAAGCTTTGATGTCAGAGTGGAGTCAAATCACAACATTTGTGCCGTGAAATGGTTTGACAACAGACAGGTTACACTTGTGTCTTCCTTTGCTGGCCCACAACCAGTGGAGAAGATTCAACGCTGGGACAAAACTGCCAAAAGATTTGTTGAAGTTGAGAGGCCTTATATCGTGGCTGCCTATAACAAATTCATGGGCGGAGTGGATTTGTTAGACTCATTTGCAGCAAAATACAAATTTCCACTGAAGTCCTGCCGCTGGTACCTTTACATCTTCTGGCACACCATTATCCTAGCTGTGATCAATGCTTGGCTCCTGTACAAAAGGGACTGCAACGCTTTGGATATCCCAAAGAAACAGATGCTAAACAGGAGAATGTTTCAGGCCCAGTTGGCATCTTCTCTTATCCTGATCGGAACGGCTGGGTCAGTGTCAAAGCGAGGGCGACCATCTGCAAGCCCAGTTTCATCAAGAGGGGGCACCTTGACTTCCCAAAAGAGGCAGTTTACAGATGATGGAGGTTCTTCAGCTGCCATGACAGCCAAAAAGTCAAATGCACACCCTCCAAGGGAAGTTTGCAAGGACATGATTGGACATTTTCCCATCAAAGCCGATAGAGGACGGTGCCGACACTGTGCAAAAGGCTATACCAACACACTTTGCAGGAAGTGCAATGTTCGCCTCTGCTTTTCAGAGCAAAATAACTGTTTTTGGAACTACCATAACTGAATAAATGAACAAATAAAACATGCACATATAGGGCTCGATTCACAAAACCGTGCTATGAAGATAGCACAAGTGCTATTTTTGCACTAGTGCTATTTCATAGCGTGGCCGTTTTTGCCCGTATTTGCGCTAACATGAAATTTTTTGTGCAAAAACACGAAATTTCTTGATAGAAGTCAATGGGCGCTTCACAGGGAAAAATTTGCGTTTTAGCGCTAAGCGCAAAAAAATAACGTTTACACACAAACAAATTCACGTTAGTGCAAAAACTCAAAAAAAAGGTGTGAAAAAGGCTGTGCTATGTGTTTTCATGGTTTAGTGAATCAAGCCCATAGTCTGGGTCCAATTTTTTTATATGATACTCATTTTTTGTATTAAATTGATAATAAAAATTACTTTTTTCTTTATTATACTATTGTTATTGTGTATATACACAAACTTAGGTGGGTCTTTATAAGCTGTAAAGTACAAATAAACTTTTAATTATTCCTTACATGTGTTCAGAGAGAGAGTGACACTATTGAAATTCTGCTACCTTACAGGCCCAGCGTTGCAATCTTACAACATCCTCCCCAAAAGTTACTAAAATGTCAAAATTAAAAAAAAACACTGATTTAGGGATCACAAGCCTCCTATAACAACATGTGAACGTTCGAAAAAATTTTTTTACGTTTTTTTCTATATTTGGGTCTCTGGGGGTTAAGTATCCCTATATGAAAATACATGAATTATTGACCTTTTCTTAGCTCCCCCTGCTCTCAGAAGTGGTATTCTGCCAGGAAACTGTTTTTGACTCCCTGCACACTGCAAATCCGTTTTCCGATTCCGATTCCATTTCCGATTCCGATTTTTAATTCTGATTTTCCCTGAATACATTCAACAGAAAAATGAATCAAAAAATGCAGCATACAGTAAAGATTAAAAATCGGAATCGGATGTAAAAAACGATTAAAAAGCGGAATCGGAATCGCATGCAGTGTGCAGGGAGCCTATGGCTGAAATGTTCTCATCAGTGAGGTTTACTATATTCCTGACAAGGTACCAACAAGACAGAAGCTGTCACTTCCAAGCCTAAAAAATTACTCTTTCAGGCAGCAAAATAAAACAAGTAAAACAGCCTGGTAATTAATATGTTTGCACTGTGCATACACATGTTTATCTCATCATGTCACATATCGCCTTAGGAAGACTTTAACACTGAGGCTTTTGGAGCTTTTCAGGTCACATTATGCATATCTTTCAGTGCAAAGTGCTTTTGAAGATTAACTGATTACTTTCAGTAATTTCAATACCATTTTATTCTAATTTCCATGCTGCAAATTATTTCTATGCAAAGAGTTGTAGGAAGGAAGCACTCCCCAATCATCTTCACGTTTAACCACTTAACGACCGCCTAACGCCGATAGGCGGTGGCTGGTCGTAAGTGGATTTACATGGAAACGGCCGCTTGTTGGAGCGGCCGTTCCATGTCAGTTCATGGAGGGTGTCTCCGTGAAGAGCCTGCGAGCCTCCGATCGCGGCTCGCAGGCTAAATGTAAAATCGCGGGGAAGAAATCCCCGGTGTTTACAGCGTACTGTGCTGCTGTCGCAGCAGTGCTGTAAAGGAGATCGGCGATCCCCGGCCTCTGATTGGCCAGGGATTGCCGGCATCTGATAGGCTGAGGCCTATCAGAGACGGTACAGGATGGATCGCTGTCCTGTACCGCCCATGGGAAGGAGGGGAGGGAGGGAGGGAAAGAGAGGGAGGGAGGTATAGCGCTGCGGAGGGGGGCTTTGAGGAGCCCTCCCGCTAAACACAAGTGTACGGCGGCAATCAGACCCCCCCTGCAGGACATCCCCCTAGTGGGGAAAAAAGAGGGGAAGTCTGATCGCCCTACCTAAATCCTGATCTGTGCTGTGGGCTGAAGAGCCCACCCAGCAGAGCCGGGACAAGGTTCTCCAGCACCCAAGGCTGAGACAGCAAAGTGCGCCCCTTCATCCCTCCCACCCCAGCCGTCACACACTGATTGCTATTAGACTAATAGGTGCCCCAGGGCCCCCAACCTCCCCAGCACCTTAATCTCTAGTTATATGGCTTGCAGTCACTGCCATGTATCCCCTTTTCTTATTTCTTTCTGCTTCAAACACAATAGGGGAATGACAGCTGAATGAATTGTGCACCCCTGCTACACTGCGCCCTGAGGCTGGAGCCTCTCCAGCCTCTGCCTCGGCCCGGCCCTGCCACCCAGCACAGATCACACAGAATAAGCCCGGTCCTTAAGTGGTTAAGTTAAACGCAACAACCAGTTTATCACATTCATGTATTATATTCCAGTGTCTTTCCGTGAGTTCTGTTGAAATCATTCTATTTTTAGGTCGTTTTATAATGCTACAAGGATTTCCTGCAATGAGTTGTATGGAATACTCCATATACACACCCATTTCAAAGTTACAAAAAATGGTTAATCTTTCATGTCTACTGTGATTATTTTACATTATTCTTTCATACACTACAAAATACCTTTATCTTCATTATCTTCCATAAATGTATGAATATGTACAAGCTGAAATAAGGAACATGTTTCTGAAAAATCCTTCAAACACCGTCTTACATATGTTATTCCCTATAGACTGCAGGCTTAGATAGCTCTTACTTTAATGTATGAAAGTGCTGGGCCTTGCGAATTTTGCTGTGATACACATATATGACATGTTTTAGGAAACTTCACAAATATTAGCAGCGTTGTGGACCACATCTCAACAGACAAGAGCTGTCAAAAGACAACTCATACAGTACATGTACCAAAACTATACTCCCTCTAAGCCCTTCCCCCTACCCACTCTACTGATAAGAAAGCTCATGATGGAAAGTTAAGGGATAGCTTGTATATCGGAGGAAATGTAACAACTGTTGTAGCTGAAGCAAGTGACAGATTATAGTAACCCTTCAGTACATTTTTATTAATAATTCTTATTGTTATTATAGAAACCTCTCTTATATTGTCCACACCTTTGTTGTGATAAAATAGCTTACCTTGTTGGATTGTAATACGGCAAATAATGAAATTCCTTCCTGTTGCCTAACAGTCCCTTACACACACATGCACACAAGCACACGCACACACACACGTGCCTAAACTTAACCCTTATCTTGATACCTAATCTTAACCCCTTCCTTCCTAGTGCCTAACCTTAAAATGAACCTCCAGACTAAAAATCTACTCAGCAGCACTGAAAAGGCTTGGTGTTGCTTTAACAGTTTCACAGCATCAGAGCTTGTTTTTCCTTATCCAAGCCTTATTTATGGCTGCACAAAAGCTAGGCTCCGCCCCATCAAAGAAAACTGCCCGGGCATTTTTCTCCTGATACTGTGCAAAGCATGATGGGATTTCTGATGTTGTTCTCATTGCCTAGCAACTGGGAGGGGTAATCAGGACACAGGACTGTTGGAACTGTGGCTCATGCTCCCTGTCACCTCCGTTCAATCAAAAAGATGGCTGCCCTCATGAAATCACAAACATTTGCCTGTTCTTTTAAATCAGGGTGGGTAAGAGATTATATTATCTATTTTAATTAACATAACTAATGTAACTTAATGGCAGTATGTTTGTTTAGGCTGAAGTTCCTCTTTAAGCTCTTTCCCTAGTAGTGATGATGATCGTAATCTGATAATTATGATTACAAAAAATGTAATCTACATTTTTCGCAATTACGGCCACACGTAATTACAGTTTGCACATTCAATTAATTTTGTATATTTAATTCATAATTTTGCGTAATTTTGCATAACTAATTAGCAGCAATAGTAATTTTAGCTGGTAGTGGCAAAGCCCCTATACATGCTAACATCACCATAATTGCTACAGATGTTAAGGAAAACAGTGGGAACAAGTAAAAAAAAACAATTTTAAAATCAATCTTCTCAGAAACGACAAGGTCTTATTGAAAATGTGTTTGTCTTGTTCCAACTATCTCTCTTAACATATTCATTTTGATGATGATAGAATGTTGGCAGAAAATTATGTGAAAATTATCCAAAATTACGGTTCCTGATTATGTTTCACATTCCGGTTTCACATTGTAATTTGCAATTACGATGCAAAATTAGGATTATGCAAAATTTGTGCTCATCACTTTTCTTTAGTACCTAGACTTAACCATGAGCAAGACTTTTTAGACCTTAACTACTAATTATATGCCTCCAGGGAGATGCCACTCATTAAATCATTAATAGGATTTTTTTAAATTAATTTTGTAACAACATACATATACCAAATAGCAATTTCCTATTATTTCCACTGACAGGTGGTAAAACACCCCGACAAGCAATATAAAATAATGTATGATAAACCTCAAAACAGTAAATGCTATACATGTTGTCATGTTATTGCACCATACAGAACACTATATAGTTATACTGTAAGAATCAACAACATAACTATTCAATTCAGTATTTCTTGCACCAATCTGGGGTTCACTAGTCTACTCCCAAAACTATCTGATACCCTCAAAAACGTAACACTCAAAACTCAAACAAAACAATTTATAATACAATATATACAGTATTCACATACAGGCAGTCCTCTACTTATAAACAGGTTCCGTCTTGGGAGGTTGCTTGCAGGTTGAATTTGTATATAAGTCATGGATACATTATTATTTACTTTTGGACTGTATTTTACTTATAGTATTTCTTGTTGTTTATACAACAGTTTATACAATTCTGTAACATGTAAAAACATATGGAAGGGCAATGCTTAGTCACAGAACAGCACCTGCAATTATCTGGTCTGCAGTCAGCCAATTAGACACTGATGATAGCTCTGGCTGAACCGAATTCAACTATCTCCCCTATGCTAAAAGAGACCATCAGTTTCACATTGTAATGTGGCAGCAGGGACAGTGCAGGCAACTAGTCTCCAGACCCCCATCTTACCACTACTGTGACTTGCAAACTGCATTACCCATGAAATGCTGAAAGCTTCAAACACGGTGATGGGCAATGCAGGGGATCCTGAGCTCTACCATTGCTCACCACCATCACCTGCACTACATTTCAAGGGGAAGGATGGCTAGCCCTTATAGTGCCTTCGCCACCAGAGAAACCACCCACCACTACTACACAAATTAAATGTAAAACCACATGGAAGAGCAATACTTACCGAACAGCACCTGCAATGAATCTGATCTGCAGAGCACAGCCAATCAGTCAACTAAAAATGCAGTATGTGTCCAGATCTGCAGTACTGATTTATGCATGGGCTGAACCAAATTCAACTATCTACCCTATGCTAGAGGGAGACCATCAGTTTCCCATTGTAATGTGGCAGCAGGTTCAGCTAGCCTCCAGCCCACATCCTATCACTATTGTAGCCTGCGAGTTGCATAACCCATCAAATGCTAAAAGATTCAAACACAGGGATGAAGAATGTGGGGGGCCCCAAGCTCTGCCACCCCTTGGGACCACCAATACTACACGAATTAAATGTACTGCAGATCTGTGTCTTTTAATTGGCTGGCTGGCTATGCTCTGCAGACCACATTAAATGCAGGTGCTGCTTGGTGAGTTGGCATTCCCCTCCCATGAGTTTTTGCATTTAATTTGGGTAGGAGTGGTGGGTGGTTTCTTTGGGGGTGAGGGCACTGTGAGGGCTGCCCATCCTGCCCCTTGGGATGTAGTGAAGGTAATAATTAATAATAATAATTCCTTTTTTTGTATAGTGCTTTTCTCCTGTCAGACTCTAAGTGCTTGTGAGGCAGCCACTAGAGCGCACTCAGCAGACAGTAGCAGTGTTAGGGAGTCTCGCCCAAAGAACTCCTTACTTAATAGGTGATGGCTTACTGAACAGGCAGAGCCGAGATTCGAACCCAGGTCTCCTGTGTCAGAGGCGGAGCCCTAAACCAGTACACTTTCCAGCCACCGGTGGTGGTTCCAAGTGGTGACAGAGCTTGGGGCCACCCTGCATTGCTCATCCCCATGTTTGAAGCTTTGAGCATTTCATGGGTAATGCAACTCGCAGGTCACATTACTGGTAGGTTGGGGTCTGGAGACTAGTGCCCCACGCTGCCCCTTCTCCCACATTGCAATGGGAATTTAAGGTCTCCTCTAGCATAGGGGAGATAGTTGAATTCGGTTCAGCCAGTGTGTAGATCAATACTGCAGATGTCAACACATACTGTGTCTTTAATTGGCTGACTGGTTGTGCTCTGCTGACCAGAATAATTGCAGGTGCTGTTTGATGAGTTAGAATTGCCTTTCCGTGTGTGTTTTTGCATTTAATTTGGGTAATAGTGGTGGGTAGTTTCTCTGGTGGTGAAGGTACTAGTAGAGCTTCCCATTCTACTCCCTGAGGTGTAGCATGCAGTTTGGGGTCCCAAGCAGTGGCAGAGGTCAGGGCCCCCCAATATAACTCACCTATTTTTTTAAGTTTTTAGCATTTTATGGGTAATGCAACTTGCTGGTCACATTATTAGTAGTAGGACTTAGTCAGTAGACTAGCTGCCCAGATTGCCGCTTCTACCACATTATAATGTGAAACTGATGGCCTGCTTCTAGTATAGAGGAGTTAGTGAATTTGGTTCAGCCCGTGCATACATCAGTACTGCAGATCTGGACACACACTGTGTCTTTAATTGACTGACTGATTGGCTGTGCTCTGCAGACCACATTAATTGCAGGTGCTGTTCGGTGAGTAAGCATTGCCCTTCCATGGCCTTGACTCACTAACCGGTGCTAAATCAGCTAGCACATCTTAAGGCTTTGGACGTGCATACCAGGGTTATAAGTAGTTTGCACATCCAAAGCTATTACTGTTCACGCGCAAAGTTTAGTGCTGTGCGGTGCGCACGAAATGTCGCACCCGGTGCGCCCGAAACATCGCATTGATGCGTCGTTATGGGTGCACCCAATGCGCCGCTTCAGGTGCACTGGCTGCGATGTTTTGCGTGCACCGCGCAGCGCTAACCTTTGCGTGCAAAGTCAATGTTTTGCGTGCAGGATTTCGCGCGCACAGCAGCTTAGCGTGGGAAAACCCGCTTAGCACTGCGGCGCTAACACTTAGCTCCGGTTAGTGAATCAAGCCCAATGTGTTTATGCATTTAATTTGGATAGTCATGGTGGGTAGTTTCTCTGGTGGTGAGGGCACTAGTAGGGCTGCCTATCCTGCTCCTTGGGATGTAGCGTGCAGGTGGTGGTCCCATCCCTGGTCTATATTAAACATTGCAATTCAATATGAAACGCGTAATAACGCAACCAGCACACGTTTTTCCCTTGGGGGAGCACCTAGGGTCGCTCTCCACCTGATCCTCTCGACTCCGATGGCCATGGCAGTTTGAGGTGCACCCACCAAGGAAGGATTTTAAGGATTTTACATGCTTGTATTCAACTTATATCTAGTAGATGATTTTTTTATTTGCGCAATTTGTTTTAATAAAGCGTTGTTACACTATGGAGCGCTCCTCCTTCTCTATTTTTGTTTACTTGACCAAGCCTTTCTGACAGCCGGGCTTTAAAGGAGCAGCTAAAGTGTGACTCTACTCGGCCACCCCTGACTACCGCCCTAGCAGCGCAAGATTGCACATCCTTTTCGTTGCACTAGTAGGGCTGCCTATCCTGCCCCTTGGGATGTAGCGTGCAGGTGGTGGTCCCATCCCTGGTCTATATTAAACATTGCAACTCAAGTCATTTGTAAGTACGGTACTTTCTTTCTCCACTAGACCCTAAATGCTCTGTCAGTCTAGAGATTTAGACTTACTTATAACTTGCCTTCAAAAATGGACAATTGCCTCCAGAACTCATCTTTTCAGTGCAAACTTTCTGGGATGAAATTTTAGTGTGTAAAATCAAGCTAGACATTCAGATGAAATTAAAATGTGTGTTATAATAAGATGCTTAATAAAGGATGTAGGGATATTCTTTAGTAGGCATCCTACCACTACACTATACACTATACAATTTCATCTGCACATAGACATGTCACGTTAGCAATAGGGATCAGGCTAGTTAAAGGTATGGTCTTCCCAGTAGTGACATATGGCTGTGAGAGGTGGACTATAGAGAAGGGCATGTGTAGAAAATGGATGATTTTTATTTTGGGTGTGGAGAATGCTAACGAGAGTTCCCTGGACTTCTAGAATATTTAATTAGTGTAGCGATCGGTGTCAGCACACAGAGAGAATCTGTTCATTGGTGATCTGCAGTATCACCAAGAATACAGATATATACCTGATTATTGATGATCGACAGAATCACCGATAATACAGATATAGTGCTAACCTCTGGACACCTGTATATATCGTGAGTGTTTGGTGCAACAGTATTAACTTTGAGTAATCCACCTGATGAGCAGGTGATCCTTGGCAGTGTGGGCAACACTGCTCTTTGAGAAGCACGAGAACCTTCCAGCAGCCTGAGATCTTCCAAGGGGTGGAGTCTCAGGCTGAAGGTAGGGAGGACCAGTGAGTGAGTGACACCTGAAGGTGGATGTCACTAACTGATCTGGAGACTATCTCCTAAAGGAGAGAGATAGCTCTCGAGGTTGGGCAAGCCAGGTCGGCAACACACGGACAAATAAAGTACAAAGACAGAAGGCTGGTTCAGTATCCAAGACAGGCAGGGTTGGCAACAGATAATCAGATATGCTTGGTACCGAATCAGCGAGCGGAGGGATAGTCAGGAAAGCAATAGGTCATAACAGATATCAAACAATGCCTAGTCTTAGGTGTGAGGTCCGTGGTCTCTACACCCTGGAACTAGTCTGATGTATAACAGAATGATAACACAAGTTCCCTAATCCTGGGTGTGAAGTCCGTGGTCTCTACACCCTGGAACTAGTCTGAAGTATAACAGAATGATAACACAAGTTCCCTAGTCTTGGGTGTGAGGTCCGTGGTCTCTACACCCTGGAACTATTCTGAAGTATAACAGAATGATAACACAAGTTCCCTAGTCTTGGGTGTGTGGTCTGTGGTCTCTACACTCTGGGACTAGTCTGAAGTATAACAGAATAATAATACAGTAGTAATCTGGCTCAGTGTGAATTCCCAGGTCCTCCTGGTTCAAACACACTGTTGGATCTGACTAAGGTCTGAGTGCTTCCACGTAGTGTTCGCAACGGCAGACAACTTGTGAGTGTCCAGCCGTAACTATATATAGAGTAGCGCTCTCAGCGCGCGCGCGCGTATTCCTGAATCTGTGTGAACTAACAGACCTAGCCACACCAGCCGCATGCTGCTGCGTGCAAACTGCCGCACTGGACGCTGAACCAGCCGCCCCGCTATCAGTACATGCGGCGGCTTTTCCGCGTTCACTCCCAGTACCAGACGCATGCCTCTGTGCGCACACCGCCGCGCTAGACGTGGAATTAGCCGCCTTGCTGTCAGCACACGCGGTGGCTTTTCCGTGTTTTCTCACAGTACCCCCCCCCCCCTGAGGAGTGGACTCCGGACACTTCCTAGAAGGCTTTCCAGGATGCAAGTTATGGAATTCCTTCTTTAATTCCTTCGCGTGCATACGACAGTCTGGCATCCAAGTTCTTTCCTCTATGCCATACCCCTTCCAGTGAACCAAATACTGTACGGAGTTCTGCACAAGCCGTGAGTCCAGAATCTTTTCAATTTCATACTCAGGTTGGTCATCAATCAACAGAGGGGGAGGGGGGAGCGGAATCCACGTGCACTGCCGGCTTGAGCAAGGACACATGAAATGATCTCTCACCTCGCATGCTGGTGGGGAGATCAATGAACTAACAGACCCAGCCACACCAGCCGCATGCTGCTGCGTGCAAACCGCCGCACTGGACGCGGAACCAGCCGCTCCGCTATCAGTACATGCGGCGGCTTTTCTGCGTTCACTCCCAGTACCAGACACATGCCTCTGTGTGCAAACCGCCGCGCTAGATGCGGAATTAGCCGCCTTGCTGTCAGCACACGCGGCGGCTTTTCCGCGTTTTCTCACAATTAGTCATACTTGAAGAAATAAGGCCAGAGTGTCCACTAGGAGGATGAAACTACTATTACAATTTAAATACTTTCACATAATGAGAACACTGAATTCTTTGAAGAAAACCTTGATGCTTGGAAATATTAAGGGTAAAAGAAGAAGATGACGGCAGGATGGACAGTATATGTGAAGCTATGAACATGCCTATGCAACAGCTGAAAGAAGCAGTGATTGACATACACATCTGGCTTGCAAAAGTACTTATGGCCATGAAATATAAAAGGATTGGGTGCTTTGATTGCACACAAAGGAAATCCCGCTACACCAATGAGTAAGGTGAAAAATTGAAAAAGTCTTTATTCCAAATCCAGCATCTGAGCATACAGATAAAAAGCTCACACGTATCGGAGCAAGAATGGCTCCTTAATCATAGCTTGGGTGCCTTAACATGTTAAAAAGAAGCATAGAGACAGAGGAGCTTATTGTTCAGGCTGTTTAACCTTTCAGCACGTTCACTGGCCTGAGGAAGTTGGCAAATACCCACGAAACTCATTGACTGTGCTAATAAAACATTATTGTCTTGTGAGACTTTTTGTAATTAAGGTAAGCCACCTCCTCCTTTTTTGTTTTATGTGTTTTTAAATTAGTTTATTCATCATTGGGTGCCTCTTATCCCTTTTTTTATATGGTCATGAAGAGACAGAATCGAGTTGCTCATGTTTTACTGAGAAAGGGATTGAAAAAAATGTCCTCCGTGTTACACGTATTTATTATTTTGTGGGTCTGTGCACAAATCCACTTTCAGTTCATACGAGATGGTTGCTCTTTCTCAAATGTGTGATACTGTATGTTTGAGACCCTTCTGAATTATGGCAGTGAGGAACAAAACGTACCATTGTTATGCAGGAATCGTCTAACAATGTGACAGACACAACTTTTACTTTTAATTTTTTGTTCTTGTTCAAAGCCATTTTCATCAGTGGCATTCTAAGTAAAAGTCTGTCTGACTTCATTCTTAAAGAGAAGCAATTATCATACTTGCTTTACTTAATGTTACAACATAGGAAATTGGTGTAAGACAATTACCAGACCATTAGGCTTATTCAGTATGGTTTAAAAACACACAGTTTTAAATGTAGTTACCCATAACATTGTGTACCAGTACATTTCTGTTGGCCTCAAAGTCATTTCTGCACATTATATGTGCTTTTTGCCTTGATTCACTGTAATCCTGTGTGTGAGTCAGCAGTCTTGGATGAAGATTGTTGCCTTGAATGTGCAGCAGTTGGTCTTGATCCACTCTCATGATGATGTAAATACTTTTTCTCATCTTTTGTTTTGTGTGCATTGTAAACTGATAAAATTGATCTTCAGTTTACAATACTAAGCTCTATTCACATAAACAATTATTGTCACTTGCACGGATCAGGACTTGATCCCCTGGGTGACTGTTAAGGACTAAGGCCTCGATTCATCATTGTCTTTGCAATAACTTTTTCCAGTTCGTTCAATTATCGAATTCGAAGTTTATCGGTTTCTAGTTGTATTCATCAAGGTTTTTCCGCATTCGCTGTGACTTCGATAACAATGTGGTAACCATTCGGTAACGTATTGATATTTCCATTTTATAGCGGTAATTTAACACAAGGCCATAAGATTCCCGTGGAATTGTGGGTAAAAAGGCAGTCATTTGAACACTACGTAGCAACATTCCGAATAGGGCTTAACACCTGGACCAGGATTCTGGAAGTGGCTTGGGACAATCCCACAATTTTTCCAGCTGCGGCTTGATAGGAGCCTTTTCTGAAAAAATGTAGTACAGCTAGTAATTTAGTTAACCCTGGCACTGCCTGTGTTCTCTTACAAGATGATTCAAGAGAAATGCAGATATCCTGTTATAGCAAATAAATCAATTCTCTTGCAAATCGATATGGTTCTAGACCTTATTCTTGCCCTTCTGCGCCTTTGAATCACTCTCAGCTGATACATATCCACTTCAAATGGCTCCATCTTCTCTGTCAGCAATGATCTGACAGGAATAAGGACAGAGCAGTGAAGGAGATAACTAATCCTAAATTTAACGCTAAACCACGCCCACTTTCATTTTCACGACTTGCACTTTCTTCCATTTTATCACATCATTACCGAATGATTACCGAATGCTCGCTAACAGCTGTAGATAACTTTGATGAATCCTGAAATCAACTTATTGAGTTCGGTATTTTACCGAGCTGTCGGTAATTGATTCGATAAGTCTTGATGAATCGAGGCCTTGAACCCTTGGGTGACCGGCCAGGACTAAGTGCTGTTGTACAGATCCGGTGTGAGGCTTTAGCCTCATGTTTTACTATTAAACTCTGCTGAGCAGTAAACAGTTAAAATCTTAGCCATAGCCATAAGAGGTGAGTGGGGTCATGTGATCTCAGCGTAAAGGGAGTAGCACTCTTCTAGCTCCTCCCTGACTACCTAATGTAGGTGATGATGGGTATGGAGAAGAGTTTGGACAGCAACTAGAGACCTGACTTGTTCAATAAAATTGCACCTGAGAATCTCAGTAGGGAAAGGGCCTGCGAGACCAATCCTGCAAGGTGCCCAATATGTTTATTGCAAAAAGCACAGGTGTGCAATATACAAAATTGCACATTGCTAAGTAGAACACATTTTCTATTAGATACATTTAGTAAACTTGGGAATTGAACTATGGGGTTTGTGTGGTACTATAAGGGTTAAACCGAGTGATAGAAGTGTGTGCTAAAAAAACACTCCCACAGTAATCCATTAGGTCCATGACTCCGTTTACTCAGCCATTATGCTCCATTGACTTCAAAGGAGATGCCGTTCCAAGTCAGCAAGGGTATGGAATCAGACAGTTAGCTGTCCATATCATTACTGCAAGCTTGTTTTTGTAGCAGCGGTGTCTCTTATGCACCCTGCTGTAGTAAACCCTATCATTAGTTTAAAAAGGAGCTCTGGAAATAAATGTAAGAAAAAAATATGTTTTACCCACATAGACGCAAAGTTGGAAATATAATTGTTAGTTTACATACATGTAGGTATACATATAATTTATATATAACTATTGCATTGCTTATACTTTTCAGAAGAAGATGCTGGAAAAAAATAATAATACAACCACATTTCACATTATTTATTCTGATTTTCCTCCCTCTGCTGCACCCCAAGTCTAGCCGTCTGGACTCAGCCTTTTAAACTGGGTAATAACAGTTAAAGAGAGATTTTACCTTCAGTTCAGCATTATATATTATGTTTAATGATATTATTTCAGATTTCTTACCTTGTACTTTTTTATGCAAATGCTCAGTGGCTCCACATTGATCGTAACAGACCGTGAAGATGGGGAGTGTCAGTCACCCATTGTGTGCAGGTGTGGAAAATAAGCAACAACTGTTGCTGCTCTGTACAGATGATTACTTAGGCAGAAAGGATAGACTAACTGGGCACTAAGACCCTTATACCAGCATGAGAGTGTTGGGAACCCAACACAATGCCTAATGAAGTGAACCAGAACAGCAAACGTATTGTTATGTGCCAATATAATTTCATTTAATATTTTGTGGGGGGGTTTTTGTCTTATTTTTGAGAGGTAAGTATAATACTTACCTTTTATTTTAAATATTGAGGCCTCCAGTATAGGTTAACTATAGGCTCCAGACTTGGAAGCTGATGCAACTTGGGCTTATAATAAGTATGGAAAATGTATAACTGACTGTAAATTGATTGCAATCAAAGGGTAGCTTTTAATGACACTATATTACAAAAACATGTGTGCAGCCTGATATATACTGTATTTGTAGAAAATTGTTAATGAAAGTAGACTTTCATCTTAACAGTCATGGCTAAGGATCATAGGAAATGTGGTTCCATTTAGAGATGGCCGAAACCTCCAATTTTAGGTTCGCGCTTTGCAAAACGTTCGATTTGCGCGAACTTTCGCAAACCGCAAAAGACTTCAATGGGGAGGCGAACTTTGAAAACTAGAAACATTTATGCTGGACACAAAAGTGATGGAAAAGATGTTTGAAGGTAGGCCTGAACGATTTATCGTTTTCAGACCGAAATCGCGATCACGGAAACGACGATTCCGTGATCGTCAGAGCGGCAATTTCTGACGATATCCCTCCCACTGTGCAGCAGTGTAACAATTCAGTGATGCAGTCCATCTCCCGCTTGCCGCTCGAGGTAAGTAGCGGTGGCTTAGCGGCTCCCACCATCTCCTTCCGCCTAGTGCTCTGAGACATGATTGGCTTCTGCCAGGCGCAAAATGTAATGTGGGAAAAGAAAGCCGGAGAAACAGCCGCCCCTCCTCACACATCCCTGTGTTGTGTGACAGCGCTGCCGCCTTAGACCACAGCCGGATGGGTGGTAAAGTGACAGAAGAGAAAGTGCCCGGCCCCGCCCACACTTCTATCAAACCGTGTGGGACCCCCGGAGTCACTCTGCTCAGCCTGGTGCCCACCAGCCCAAGCTGAAGAGAGCAGGCGCACAACGTGACGTTAAGCTCCGGGACACCTGTCAGACACCAGCTGCCGTCCGTCAATCCTGCCCAGAGCGCCCGAGACACCGTTCATGACGTCACCAGGCCCGGCTCCACCAGGGACAACAGCAGAGGGGAGGACAGCTTGCTGAGGGTGAGAAGCCGCTGTATGGCTGCCCATAAATCATGAGATCCCGAATTGTACAATCTTGCCTTTTCCGTTAAACTGGCCTAATCTGTCTGTTCTTTTCAATCTGATGGCTCATATTCCGTGGCAAAATTGTACAATCTATATTGTATGGTGATTGCCTGGTTGAGGTGTTTATGCCAGACGTGTCCAGATAAGTGGAAAGTCTAGTTTTTAAGTTGACTGTTGCCCTAAGCTTCTTTTGATTGTTGGTAGCTTTCAGGACTTTGTTTGTTTGTCTTTACTTTGGATAAGTATGTGGCAGCTGCAGTGTGTGCAGCGTCTAATACATTGCCTTCTTGCAGTCTGACTGACAATTCTTTGCATCCTCACAAGTTTGCCTCCAGGCAGCAAAACATTCTAGACCCAGCCCTGGTGATATTATTCATAAGCCAAATTGTGGTGCCACTCCAGCCAGGCTTGATAACTGGCCATAGCCTGCCCTGTGGACTCTAACAGAACTAAGGGAAAGACTCTAAATTGCTGGCGCTGCTCATGAAAACTGAGCCTTGTGACCAGGCCCGGGACTGTGCACAAAATCGTGAATCGAATCGAAATCGCAATTTCTGACAGAAATCGTGCAATTCAATCTTTTCCTAAAATCGTTCAGGCCTACTTGAAGGGGTCTAACACCTGGAGGGGGGCATGGCGGAGTAGGATACATGCCCAAAGTCCCGGGAAAAAATCTGGGTGTGACGCAAAGCAGCGTTTTAAGGGCAGAAATCACATTGAATGCTAAATTGCAAGCCTAAAGTGCTTTAAAACATCTTGCATGTGTATACATCAATCAGGGAGTGTAATTAGAGTACTGCTTCACACTGACACACCAAACTCACTGTGTAACTGTAACGATTGGTGTCAGCAACACAGATTTTTCTGATTATTGGTGATCTGCAGAATCACCAATAATACAGCTGCTATACCTGATTATATGGTGACCTGCAGAATCACCAATAATACTAGTATAGCTAGACACAGGACAACCAATGTGGAATTGTGTTTTGGTGCGACAGTAATGAAAGAGGAGATCTCCCGAGAAGCGGGAGATGCAGATAATACTGCAGCCAAGAATCCCCTGAGGGACAGGGAATTCAGACTGCGCTGCAGCCAGTGAGCACCTGAGGAGCAGGAACCACTGACTGTACTGCAGCCAGTGGACACCTGAGGAGCAGGGACCACTGACTGAGCTGCAAGGATGATCACCCGAGGAGCGGGTGATTAAGACTCTACTGCAGCTAGCAGACACTTGAGGAGCAAGTGTTGCAGACAGTGCTGCAAAAACTGATCACCTAGGGAGTAGGTGACAGCTCTCAGAAATTCCTCCCTAATGGCTAGACCCACTAGTGAGGATAGGAAGGTCAGACATGCAGGGTCAGCAACGTACGGACAGATAAGGTACAGAGATGGAAGGCTGATTCAGAGTAAGGTACAGGCAGTGTCGGCAACAGTAATCAGATAGGCAGAAGTACCGAATCAGCAAACAGGAGAGTAGTCAGGAAAGCAGAATATCATAATGGATAAATAGTAGCAATATAGCAATATCCTAGTCTAGGTGTGAAGTCCTTGATTTCAACACCTGGGATCCAGACTAGAGAATAGTACACAGATATCACAATGCAATAAGTACTTTAAGCTATCAACGGAAACTAGCTAAGTGTGAATTCCCAGCTCCAGCTGGTTCTAACACACTGTAAGATCTGGCTAAGGTCTGAGCGCTAACATGTTAACGTTTGCAACAGCAGACACGGAGCAACTGACAAGCAGGTCCTATATATACTCAGAGCGCTCTACAGCGCCGCCCCGTCACTCAGCCAATCTGGATCACTACTGGAGTCAGCTGACCGGCTGATCAGCTGACTCCTCTTTTACTTGCATAAAGGTCCTGTCACCTGGCGCGTGCGCACGTAGCTCTCAATCTATGTGCACTAGAAGGACCAGGCAAAGCAGCAGCATGTAGCCGCGCGGCAGAGGCCGCCGGCTGATACGCGAAGATAGCCGCCATGCCGCTTGGCCATGTGGCGGTATCTCCGCTATCCTTTACAGTACCCCCCCCCCTTGAGGAGTGGACCCCGGACACTTCCTACCCAGCTTCTCAGGGTGTAAGTCATGAAACTCTTTCTTTAATTGCTCAGCGTGCATGCGACAATCTGGCACCCAAGTTCTCTCTTCCAGACCATACCCCCTCCAATGGACCAGATACTGTACAGAATTTTGCACTAATTGAGAATCCAATATCTTCTCGATCTCATACCCCGGTTGGTCATCAACCATCACAGGGGGGGGGGGGAGAGGAATCCACATGTACCGCTGTCGTCAACAGGGAAACATGGAGTTATCTCACACCTCTCATACTGGCTGGGAGATCAATTGCATAAGTGACCTCATTAATCTTTCTGGACACCGGGTATGGGCCTACAAATCTGGGTCCTAACTTAAGTGACAGTTGTTTTAACGCTAAATGCCGCGTAGATACCCACACCATGTCCCCTGGAGAAAACTTCCACTCTACAGACCGTCTCTTATCTGCCTGTTTGTTCTAAATCTGCAAGGCTTTTCCCAAATTCCTCTTAACCAAGACCCAGATCTCCTTTAATGCCCTTTGCCGATCCTCCAGGGCCGGAAATGGGGTAGATGCCAC
This sequence comes from Hyperolius riggenbachi, assembly GCF_040937935.1. Classification (NCBI taxonomy): domain Eukaryota; kingdom Metazoa; phylum Chordata; class Amphibia; order Anura; family Hyperoliidae; genus Hyperolius; species Hyperolius riggenbachi. The sequence goes on from NC_090651.1 coordinate 278,761,327, forward strand.
AGGTAATGGAGAAAACTTGGGAGATTTTCCCGAAACTACCTGAAAAGGGGAAAATCCTGAAGAGGCACTCTTCAAATTATTGTGTGCAAATTCTGCGAATGGTAAGAACTTCACCCAATCTGACTGTGCATCTGCCACATAACATCTGAGGAATGGTTCAAGGGACTGGTTAACTCTTTCAGTCTGACCATTGGTCTGTGGGTGGTAGCCTGATGAAAACGAGAGGTCCATACCTAACTGATGGCAAAAGGCTCTCCAGAATTTCGACACAAACTGGACTCCCCTATCTGACACCACATTCTCCGGAATGCCATGCAGCCGGAAAACGTGCTGAATGAAGAGATCAGCTAGTTCTTGGGCTGAGGGGAGTCCTTTCAGAGGGACGAAATGAGCCATCTTACTGAACCTATCAACTACCACCCAAATGACCGTCTTGCCCTCAGACCCGGGGAGTTCTCCTACAAAGTCCATTGACAAATGGGTCCAGGGTTCATTTGGCACTGGTAGGGGTTGTAATGTACCCACTGATGCCTGACGAGAGGGCTTACTTCTAGCACAAACTGAGCACTCTCTCACAAACTCTTTACAATCAAGTGCCAGTGTAGGCCACCATACACATCTGGCCAATAAATCCTGAGTCTGAGTTACCCCGGGATGCCCAGCATTCTTATGAGAATGGAATAATTGTAAGATTTGTAGGCGAAAAGGAAGTGGTACAAACATAACCCCCTCAGGCTTCCCTTCAGGAATGTTCTGTTGATAAGGCTCTAGCGTAGACATCCAGTCCTCCCAGGTTTCGGTAGCTGCCAACACCACCTTTTGAGGTAGGATGGTCTCAGGGGTTGAAGGCTGAACTGTCTCTGGCTCAAAACACCTAGATAGAGCGTCTGCTTTGACGATCTTACTGCCTGGTGTATACGTTATGACAAATCTGAATCTTGAAAATAATAAGGACCAACGGGCCTGTCGAGGGCTAAGTCTTTTGGCCCCCTCTATGTACTCCAAGTTTTTATGATCAGTAAAAACGGTAATGGTATGTTCTGTCCCTTCTAGCCAATGGCGCCATTCTTCAAAGGCTAACTTAATGGCCAGGAGCTCTCGGTTACCAATATCGTAGTTCCTCTCGGCAGGAGAGAACCTACGAGAAAAGAAGGCACATGGGTGTAGTTTGCCTTGCAAACCGGAGCGCTGAGACAGTAAAGCCCCAACCCCAATTTCTGAGGCATCGACCTCAACTATGAAGGGGAAGGTGACATCCACATGTCTCAGGATGGGTGCAGAGCAGAACAATTTTTTCAGTGTGGCAAAGGCGGACTGTGCCTCTGCCGACCAGTGGTAAGTGTCAGCCCCCTTTCTAGTAAGGTTGGTGAGAGGTGACACTACCGAGGAGAACCCTTTGATGAATTTTCTATAGTAATTGGCGAAACCAAGAAATCTTTGGAGTGCCTTCAATCCTACAGGTTGAGGTCACTTCAAAACGGCAGAGACTTTCTCTGGATCCATGGAGAGACCAGACGTGGAGATAATATATCCCAAAAAAGGAACTGTCGTGACCTCGAAGAGGCACTTTTCTAGCTTTGCGTACAGCGAATTCTGTCTTAGTTTTCTTAACACAAACTTGACGTGTTTACGATGCTCTGTCAAATTAGGAGAAAAGATCAGTATGTTGTCTAGATACACTAACACAAACTTCCCCAGTACCTCCCTGAAAACCTCATTGATTAACTCCTGGAAGACGGCAGGGGCATTACACAACCCGAAGGGCATAACCAGATACTCATAATGCCTGTCGGGCGTGTTGAATGCCATCTTCCAATCGTCACCGTCCCTAATGCGCACTAGGTTGTATGCACCTCGTAGGTCCAATTTGGAGAATATATTGGCATTGGTCACCTGAGCAAACAGTCGTCAATCAGTGGCAACGGGTAACGATTTTTTACTGTGATCTTATTTAAACCACGATAGTCGATGCAGGGTCTAAGCCCACCGTCCTTTTTTTGTATGAAAAAGAAGCCAGCCCCAGCTGGAGACCGGGAAGGACGGATGAAGCCTTTGGCCAGGTTTTCTTTAATGTACTCCTGCATTGCCACTTTCTCCGGTCCTGACAGATTATACAGATGACCTCTAGGAGGCATACAACCGGATCTTAACTCTATGGGACAATCGAAACTTCGGTGAGGCGGGAGTTTATCTGCAGACTTGGAACAAAACACGTCAGCGAATTCTGCATACTGTACTGGCACTCCTTTAACCTGTATCTTAGTAGCGTAAACAGCAACTCTCTCCAAACAATGATGATGACAATGGGTTGACCAGCTCTGTAGCTGACCTGAAGCCCAGTCAATCTGAGGGGAGTGGAGTTGCAACCAGGGCATACCGAGGATAATGGTTGAGGTTGCCATTTGCAGGACAAGGAACTGTAATTTCTCTTTATGTAATACCCCTATATTGCACACTAATAAGGGGGTTTGGGAAAGAGGCTGTCTACTCTGTAATGGAGAGTCATCCACTGCTGTGACCAGAATCTGCCGGTCTAGAGGGAGTAAGGGAATCCCCAATTTTTTTACAAACTCATAATCAATAAAATTGGCTGCAGGCCTGGAATCCATGAAGGCCTTTGTGGATATAGTCCGAGCTTCCCATGTACTGGAACATGGAAGGAGCAGACGATTATTGTTTAGAGGTAAAGACTGCTCGCCTAGGGTATTACCTCTGACTACTTCTAGGCGGCAGCGTTTCCCGACTTCTGAGGACAATTCTGAACCATGTGACCATCCTGAGCACAGTATAGACAGAGTTTTTCTGATTTTCTGCGATTCTTTTCCACCCGCGTCAACCTGGAGTGTCCGATTTGCATCGGCTCAGGTGGAGGCGACGAGGGTGGAGAGGAGGCGTAGGAGACATATCTTACAGCATTTTTGCCACGGGTTTGCTTCTGATAGCGTAAGCGACGATCTACCCGTACTGCTAAAGAAATAGCCTTGTCTATGAACTTGGGCTCACAGTGTCCTAACAGATAAACCTGACAGAAAACAATCTAACAGTGCGTATGTTCCCCATCTAGCTGATACAGCCCACCACCTGAACTCCACAGCATAAACCTCCACTGGATCACGACCCTGCCTGAGAGTCTTAAGCTTCCTTTCAGCAATGGAAGCAATATCCGGATCATCATATATAATGGCCATGGCCTTAAAAAATTCCTGAACTGAGGATAACGCCTCATGCTCTGCAGGAAGGCTATATGCCCATGTTTGAGAATCCCCTGACAAAAGGGTCTTTATGAATGTTACCCTCTGAGGCTCAGTTCCTGACAAGGTAGGCCTCAACTCAAAATAAGATAGCACCCGATTTCTAAAGTTCTGAAAGTCAGATCTATGCCCAGAAAACTTTTCAGGTACGGACATGCGAAGGTCCGTGACTGGAGGGGATCGCACTGTATTAACCCTCCTGGCGGTTTGCAAAAAAATCGCCAGGGGGCAGCAAATCTTTTTTTTTAAATTTTTTTTTTTTTTTTTCATGTAGCGAGACAAAGTCTCGCTACATGATAGCCGCTGCTCAGCGGCATCCCCCCAGCCCCTCCGATCGCCGCCGGCGATCGGAGATCCGGAGATCCCGTTCAAAGAACGGGATCTCCTGGAGGGCTTCCCCCGTCGCCATGGCGACGGGCGGGATGACGTCACCGACGTCATCGACGTCGTGACGTCAGAGGGGACTCCGATCTGCCCCATAGCGCTGCCTGGCACTGATTGGCCAGGCAGCGCACGGGGTCTGGGGGGGGGGGCGGCCGCGGCGAGAGGAATTGCGGCGGATCGGCGGGTAGCGGCGGCGATCGGGCACTGCACGCAGCTAGCAAAGTGCTAGCTGCGTGCAGCAAAAAAAAAATTATGCAAATCGGCCCAGCGGGGCCTGAGCGGTGCCTTCCGGCGGCATAGCCCGAACTCAGTTCGGGCTTACCGCCAGGAAGGTTAACAGCCGTTTGAAGGACCTGCACTGACTCAGACAGTTGTGTGATCTGAATCTGTTGGGCATCAACCACCCCGATGAGGTTATTCACCGAGGTGACCAGGCCTTCAACTTGGCTGCGCAGTGGGTCCATAATGTTTGGTCTGCTGTTATGTAACGATTGGTGTCAGCAACACAGATTTTTCTGATTATTGGTGATCTGCAGAATCACCAATAATACAGATGCTATACCTGATTATATGGTGACCTGCAGAATCACCAATAATACTAGTATAGCTAGACACAGGACAACCAATGTGGAATTGTGTTTTGGTGCGACAGTAATGAAAGAGGAGATCTCCCGAGAAGCGGGAGATGCAGACAATACTGCAGCCAAGAATCCCCTAAGGGGCAGGGAATTCAGACTGCGCTGCAGCCAGTGAGCACCTGAGGAGCAGGAACCACTGACTGTACTGCAGCCAGTGAACACCTGAGGAGCAGAGACCACTCACTGTGCTGCAAGGATGATCACCTGAGGAGCAGGTGATTAAGACTATACTACAGCCAGTGAGCACCTGAGGAGCAGGGGATTCAGACTGTACTGCAGCCAGTGGACACCTGAGGAGCAGGGACCACTGACTGAGCTGCAAGGATGATCACCCGAGGAGCGGGTGATTAAGACTCTACTGCAGCTAGCAGACACTTGAGGAGCAAGTGTTGCAGACAGTGCTGCAAAAACTGATCACCTAGGGAGTAGGTGACAGCTCTCAGAAATTCCTCCCTAATGGCTAGACCCACTAGTGAGGATAGGAAGGTCAGACATGCAGGGTCAGCAACGTACGGACAGATAAGGTACAGAGATGGAAGGCTGATTCAGAGTAAGGTACAGGCAGTGTCGGCAACAGTAATCAGATAGGCAGAAGTACCGAATCAGCAAACAGGAGAGTAGTCAGGAAAGCAGAATATCATAATGGATAAATAGTAGCAATATAGCAATATCCTAGTCTAGGTGTGAAGTCCTTGATTTCAACACCTGGGATCCAGACTAGAGAATAGTACACAGATATCACAATGCAATAAGTACTTTAAGCTATCAACGGAAACTAGCTAAGTGTGAATTCCCAGCTCCAGCTGGTTCTAACACACTGTAAGATCTGGCTAAGGTCTGAGCGCTAACATGTTAACGTTTGCAACAGCAGACACGGAGCAACTGACAAGCAGGTCCTATATATACTCAGAGCGCTCTACAGCGCCGCCCCGTCACTCAGCCAATCTGGATCACTACTGGAGTCAGCTGACCGGCTGATCAGCTGACTCCTCTTTTACTTGCATAAAGGTCCTGTCACCTGGCGCGTGCGCACGTAGCTCTCAATCTATGTGCACTAGAAGGACCAGGCAAAGCAGCAGCATGTAGCCGCGCGGCAGAGGCCGCCGGCTGATACGCGAAGATAGCCGCCATGCCGCTTGGCCATGTGGCGGTATCTCCGCTATCCTTTACAGTACCCCCCCCCCCTTGAGGAGTGGACCCCGGACACTTCCTACCCAGCTTCTCAGGGTGTAAGTCATGAAACTCTTTCTTTAATTGCTCAGCGTGCATGCGACAATCTGGCACCCAAGTTCTCTCTTCCAGACCATACCCCCTCCAATGGACCAGATACTGTACAGAATTTTGCACTAATTGAGAATCCAATATCTTCTCGATCTCATACCCCGGTTGGTCATCAACCATCACAGGGGGGGGGGGGAGAGGAATCCACATGTACCGCTGTCGTCAACAGGGAAACATGGAGTTATCTCACACCTCTCATACTGGCTGGGAGATCAATTGCATAAGTGACCTCATTAATCTTTCTGGACACCGGGTATGGGCCTACAAATCTGGGTCCTAACTTAAGTGACAGTTGTTTTAACGCTAAATGCCGCGTAGATACCCACACCATGTCCCCTGGAGAAAACTTCCACTCTACAGACCGTCTCTTATCTGCCTGTTTGTTCTAAATCTGCAAGGCTTTTCCCAAATTCCTCTTAACCAAGACCCAGATCTCCTTTAATGCCCTTTGCCGATCCTCCAGGGCCGGAAATGGGGTAGATGCCACAGGTAATGGAGAAAACTTGGGAGATTTTCCCGAAACTACCTGAAAAGGGGAAAATCCTGAAGAGGCACTCTTCAAATTATTGTGTGCAAATTCTGCGAATGGTAAGAACTTCACCCAATCTGACTGTGCATCTGCCACATAACATCTGAGGAATGGTTCAAGGGACTGGTTAACTCTTTCAGTCTGACCATTGGTCTGTGGGTGGTAGCCTGATGAAAACGAGAGGTCCATACCTAACTGATGGCAAAAGGCTCTCCAGAATTTCGACACAAACTGGACTCCCCTATCTGACACCACATTCTCCGGAATGCCATGCAGCCGGAAAACGTGCTGAATGAAGAGATCAGCTAGTTCTTGGGCTGAGGGGAGTCCTTTCAGAGGGACGAAATGAGCCATCTTACTGAACCTATCAACTACCACCCAAATGACCGTCTTGCCCTCAGACCCGGGGAGTTCTCCTACAAAGTCCATTGACAAATGGGTCCAGGGTTCATTTGGCACTGGTAGGGGTTGTAATGTACCCACTGATGCCTGACGAGAGGGCTTACTTCTAGCACAAACTGAGCACTCTCTCACAAACTCTTTACAATCAAGTGCCAGTGTAGGCCACCATACACATCTGGCCAATAAATCCTGAGTCTGAGTTACCCCGGGATGCCCAGCATTCTTATGAGAATGGAATAATTGTAAGATTTGTAGGCGAAAAGGAAGTGGTACAAACATAACCCCCTCAGGCTTCCCTTCAGGAATGTTCTGTTGATAAGGCTCTAGCGTAGACATCCAGTCCTCCCAGGTTTCGGTAGCTGCCAACACCACCTTTTGAGGTAGGATGGTCTCAGGGGTTGAAGGCTGAACTGTCTCTGGCTCAAAACACCTAGATAGAGCGTCTGCTTTGACGATCTTACTGCCTGGTGTATACGTTATGACAAATCTGAATCTTGAAAATAATAAGGACCAACGGGCCTGTCGAGGGCTAAGTCTTTTGGCCCCCTCTATGTACTCCAAGTTTTTATGATCAGTAAAAACGGTAATGGTATGTTCTGTCCCTTCTAGCCAATGGCGCCATTCTTCAAAGGCTAACTTAATGGCCAGGAGCTCTCGGTTACCAATATCGTAGTTCCTCTCGGCAGGAGAGAACCTACGAGAAAAGAAGGCACATGGGTGTAGTTTGCCTTGCAAACCGGAGCGCTGAGACAGTAAAGCCCCAACCCCAATTTCTGAGGCATCGACCTCAACTATGAAGGGGAAGGTGACATCCACATGTCTCAGGATGGGTGCAGAGCAGAACAATTTTTTCAGTGTGGCAAAGGCGGACTGTGCCTCTGCCGACCAGTGGTAAGTGTCAGCCCCCTTTCTAGTAAGGTTGGTGAGAGGTGACACTACCGAGGAGAACCCTTTGATGAATTTTCTATAGTAATTGGCGAAACCAAGAAATCTTTGGAGTGCCTTCAATCCTACAGGTTGAGGTCACTTCAAAACGGCAGAGACTTTCTCTGGATCCATGGAGAGACCAGACGTGGAGATAATATATCCCAAAAAAGGAACTGTCGTGACCTCGAAGAGGCACTTTTCTAGCTTTGCGTACAGCGAATTCTGTCTTAGTTTTCTTAACACAAACTTGACGTGTTTACGATGCTCTGTCAAATTAGGAGAAAAGATCAGTATGTTGTCTAGATACACTAACACAAACTTCCCCAGTACCTCCCTGAAAACCTCATTGATTAACTCCTGGAAGACGGCAGGGGCATTACACAACCCGAAGGGCATAACCAGATACTCATAATGCCTGTCGGGCGTGTTGAATGCCATCTTCCAATCGTCACCGTCCCTAATGCGCACTAGGTTGTATGCACCTCGTAGGTCCAATTTGGAGAATATATTGGCATTGGTCACCTGAGCAAACAGTCGTCAATCAGTGGCAACGGGTAACGATTTTTTACTGTGATCTTATTTAAACCACGATAGTCGATGCAGGGTCTAAGCCCACCGTCCTTTTTTTGTATGAAAAAGAAGCCAGCCCCAGCTGGAGACCGGGAAGGACGGATGAAGCCTTTGGCCAGGTTTTCTTTAATGTACTCCTGCATTGCCACTTTCTCCGGTCCTGACAGATTATACAGATGACCTCTAGGAGGCATACAACCGGATCTTAACTCTATGGGACAATCGAAACTTCGGTGAGGCGGGAGTTTATCTGCAGACTTGGAACAAAACACGTCAGCGAATTCTGCATACTGTACTGGCACTCCTTTAACCTGTATCTTAGTAGCGTAAACAGCAACTCTCTCCAAACAATGATGATGACAATGGGTTGACCAGCTCTGTAGCTGACCTGAAGCCCAGTCAATCTGAGGGGAGTGGAGTTGCAACCAGGGCATACCGAGGATAATGGTTGAGGTTGCCATTTGCAGGACAAGGAACTGTAATTTCTCTTTATGTAATACCCCTATATTGCACACTAATAAGGGGGTTTGGGAAAGAGGCTGTCTACTCTGTAATGGAGAGTCATCCACTGCTGTGACCAGAATCTGCCGGTCTAGAGGGAGTAAGGGAATCCCCAATTTTTTTACAAACTCATAATCAATAAAATTGGCTGCAGGCCTGGAATCCATGAAGGCCTTTGTGGATATAGTCCGAGCTTCCCATGTACTGGAACATGGAAGGAGCAGACGATTATTGTTTAGAGGTAAAGACTGCTCGCCTAGGGTATTACCTCTGACTACTTCTAGGCGGCAGCGTTTCCCGACTTCTGAGGACAATTCTGAACCATGTGACCATCCTGAGCACAGTATAGACAGAGTTTTTCTGATTTTCTGCGATTCTTTTCCACCCGCGTCAACCTGGAGTGTCCGATTTGCATCGGCTCAGGTGGAGGCGACGAGGGTGGAGAGGAGGCGTAGGAGACATATCTTACAGCATTTTTGCCACGGGTTTGCTTCTGATAGCGTAAGCGATGATCTACCCGTACTGCTAAAGAAATAGCCTTGTCTATGAACTTGGGCTCACAGTGTCCTAACAGATAAACCTGACAGAAAACAATCTAACAGTGCGTATGTTCCCCATCTAGCTGATACAGCCCACCACCTGAACTCCACAGCATAAACCTCCACTGGATCACGACCCTGCCTGAGAGTCTTAAGCTTCCTTTCAGCAATGGAAGCAATATCCGGATCATCATATATAATGGCCATGGCCTTAAAAAATTCCTGAACTGAGGATAACGCCTCATGCTCTGCAGGAAGGCTATATGCCCATGTTTGAGAATCCCCTGACAAAAGGGTCTTTATGAATGTTACCCTCTGAGGCTCAGTTCCTGACAAGGTAGGCCTCAACTCAAAATAAGATAGCACCCGATTTCTAAAGTTCTGAAAGTCAGATCTATGCCCAGAAAACTTTTCAGGTACGGACATGCGAAGGTCCGTGACTGGAGGGGATCGCACTGTATTAACCCTCCTGGCGGTTTGCAAAAAAATCGCCAGGGGGCAGCAAATCTTTTTTTTTAAATTTTTTTTTTTTTTTTTCATGTAGCGAGACAAAGTCTCGCTACATGATAGCCGCTGCTCAGCGGCATCCCCCCAGCCCCTCCGATCGCCGCCGGCGATCGGAGATCCGGAGATCCCGTTCAAAGAACGGGATCTCCTGGAGGGCTTCCCCCGTCGCCATGGCGACGGGCGGGATGACGTCACCGACGTCATCGACGTCGTGACGTCAGAGGGGACTCCGATCTGCCCCATAGCGCTGCCTGGCACTGATTGGCCAGGCAGCGCACGGGGTCTGGGGGGGGGGGCGGCCGCGGCGAGAGGAATTGCGGCGGATCGGCGGGTAGCGGCGGCGATCGGGCACTGCACGCAGCTAGCAAAGTGCTAGCTGCGTGCAGCAAAAAAAAAATTATGCAAATCGGCCCAGCGGGGCCTGAGCGGTGCCTTCCGGCGGCATAGCCCGAACTCAGTTCGGGCTTACCGCCAGGAAGGTTAACAGCCGTTTGAAGGACCTGCACTGACTCAGACAGTTGTGTGATCTGAATCTGTTGGGCATCAACCACCCCGATGAGGTTATTCACCGAGGTGACCAGGCCTTCAACTTGGCTGCGCAGTGGGTCCATAATGTTTGGTCTGCTGTTATGTAACGATTGGTGTCAGCAACACAGATTTTTCTGATTATTGGTGATCTGCAGAATCACCAATAATACAGATGCTATACCTGATTATATGGTGACCTGCAGAATCACCAATAATACTAGTATAGCTAGACACAGGACAACCAATGTGGAATTGTGTTTTGGTGCGACAGTAATGAAAGAGGAGATCTCCCGAGAAGCGGGAGATGCAGACAATACTGCAGCCAAGAATCCCCTAAGGGGCAGGGAATTCAGACTGCGCTGCAGCCAGTGAGCACCTGAGGAGCAGGAACCACTGACTGTACTGCAGCCAGTGAACACCTGAGGAGCAGAGACCACTCACTGTGCTGCAAGGATGATCACCTGAGGAGCAGGTGATTAAGACTATACTACAGCCAGTGAGCACCTGAGGAGCAGGGGATTCAGACTGTACTGCAGCCAGTGGACACCTGAGGAGCAGGGACCACTGACTGAGCTGCAAGGATGATCACCCGAGGAGCGGGTGATTAAGACTCTACTGCAGCTAGCAGACACTTGAGGAGCAAGTGTTGCAGACAGTGCTGCAAAAACTGATCACCTAGGGAGTAGGTGACAGCTCTCAGAAATTCCTCCCTAATGGCTAGACCCACTAGTGAGGATAGGAAGGTCAGACATGCAGGGTCAGCAACGTATGGACAGATAAGGTACAGAGATGGAAGGCTGATTCAGAGTAAGGTACAGGCAGTGTCGGCAACAGTAATCAGATAGGCAGAAGTACCGAATCAGCAAACAGGAGAGTAGTCAGGAAAGCAGAATATCATAATGGATAAATAGTAGCAATATAGCAATATCCTAGTCTAGGTGTGAAGTCCTTGATTTCAACACCTGGGATCCAGACTAGAGAATAGTACACAGATATCACAATGCAATAAGTACTTTAACCTCCTTGCCGGTTATCCCGAACACAGTTCGGGGTAACCTGCGCAGGAGGATTTCTCAGGCCCCGCTGGGCCGATTTGCATAATTTTTTTTTTGTTACAAGCAGCTAGCACTTTGCTAGCTGCTTGTAACTTGCGATCGCCGCCGCTCGCCGCCGATTCGCCGCTACCCGCCGCGCCGAGCCGCCCCCCCCGCCCCAGACCCCTGCGCAGCCTGGCCAATCAGTGCCAGGCAGAGCTAAGGGGCGGATCGGGGTTCCCTCTGACGTCACGACGTCCATGACGTCGGTGACGTCATCCCGCCCGGTCGCCATGGCGACCGAGGAAGCCCTGCAAGAAATCCCGTTCTCAACGGGATTTCTTGCATACTCTGATCGCCGAAGGCGATCGGAGTAGGTAGGGGGATGCCGCCGCTCAGCGGCTATCATGTAGCGAGCCCTTGGCTCGCTACATGATTTAAAAAAAAAAAAAAAAAAAGTGCGGCGCTGCCTCCTTGCCGGATTTTTTAGACCGGCAAGGAGGTTAAGCTATCAACGGAAACTAGCTAAGTGTGAATTCCCAGCTCCAGCTGGTTCTAACACACTGTAAGATCTGACTAAGGTCTGAGCGCTAACACGTTAGCGTTTGCAACAGCAGACACAGAGCAACTAACAAGCAGGTTCTATATATACTCAGAGCGCTCCACAGCGCCGCCCCAGTCACTCAGCCAATCTGGATCACTACTGGAGTCAGCTGACCGGCTGATCAGCTGACTCCTCTTTTACTTGCATAAAGGTCCTGTCGCCTGGCACGCGCGTGCGTAGCTCTCAATCTATGTGCACTAGAAAGACCAGGCAAAGCAGCAGCATGTAGCTGTGTGGCAGAGGCCGCCGGCTGATACGCGGAGATAGCCGCCATGCCGCTTGGCCATGCAGCGGTATCTCCGCTATCCTTTACAGTAACGCACCGCAAACAGCTGTTTGCATAGTGACGGCCGTGCTGGACTGGTGCGCACCATGGTGAGATTACTCTTCCTCACTCAGCGATGTCAGGTAATGTCTGACTGCCTTATCAACTTTCAATGGTTCTTTCTCTACCATTGTTAAAGCTTACATCTATCTTTTAAATACTTGTTCTGCTTGCTGTTCAGTACCTGCAACGAGAATCTTTTATGGAGGCCAAGTCTGCCATTGTGAGTGACCACGGGTAATGGCCGGGGAATCAGGGTTCGATTCCGGTCCGGAGTGGGAGCCTGAGAACTTGCTACCACCACCGCACATCCAAGTAAGGACCCATTTTCTGTATAAGTAATGTACCTGCCCTGACCGTGCTTTTTTTTATACCAGGCATCTGTGGTCAGATAGACCCTTGACCCAACACAAGACGAACCAGTTTGAAAGCATTTGCCAAGAATGTGTTATGAAGGGCAAGTCTGCCATTCATTCAGCTGTGTTAAACTTTCTATGGTACTTTCTCAGTAGCATGGTGACCACGGGTAATGGCCGGGGAATCCTGGTTCGATTCCGGTCCGGAGTGGGAGCCTAAGAAACGGCTACCACCAGCACACATCCAAGTAAGGCAGCAGGCACACAGTGGGCAAAGGAGCAGGAACGGCTACCACAAATTCAAGGAAGGCAGCAGGCATGGCATGCACGTCCCGAGGTAGTGACCAAAAGGAGGACCTTCGAGGCCCTGCTGTATATGACACTGATAGACTGTACTACCTGTAACGAGAATCTGTTATGGAGGGCAAGTCTGCCATCCATTCAAGTGAAAGGTATGCACTGACTGCCAGGTACAATACAATGTGCAGTCAAAGATGCAGTGAAAGAGGAGCTGTTAGGTATAAGGTCTCAGAGAAAAAAAACACATATATCAGTAGCTAAATATTGGCTGTACTTACATTACATATGCATTTCACTGTCCACGTTTGGATTTCACAGAATTTGTATATAGTATTTGCAGAGAATGATGCTCCTGACAGCTCATGGCAGGTTCCATGTTTGTCTGTCTCCTATGAAACCAATTGTGTCGTCATGTCCTCCCTGCTTCCTGATGATTCGACTCACAAAAAAGATCCTAATGGACAACACTACTGTGCAGTGAATATTAATTAGCCATGTGGCTAGGAACAATAGCGGACTCATGCAGTATACTCTAATGGAACATGTGCCCTGTGATTTTTCAGTGCTGTGAGCTGGGCTGTGTTACAAGCTGCTGTAACTTGAGCCTGTAACTTCTCACTAGCAGCCTTAGGGCGTGATTGGGAAATGAAGGGGATGACCCAAGGTGGGGAGAAGCAGCCCTAGAATGCTGTGCAGTATGTTATGCGGCCTGTCGTCCTACTTAAGAGCTTGGGAATAACAGCCTTGCTGTTCAGCACACATCAAAAGTAAGAGAGATTTTTAACTTCAGTATTGCTTTTTTGGCTTCCTTCTAAACTGTTTAACACAGGAGAATAGAGGTTTAAATTAGCTTTAGCAGCCTGACAGTTACTCTTGAAAGGTATGCAGTGACTGCAAACAGCTGTTTGTGTAGAGACAGCCGTGCTGGACTGGTGCGCACCATGACAAGAGTGCAGGTGATCGCGGCTTTCCAGCCCATATGGTCGCCGGGCTGAGGTAGCTGAATGACAGAACAGTGACTGTCCAGCTGATCAAATTTGGTCTGTCCACAATGAGGCAACGACCTTATTATCTTTGGTGTGTCAAGACACTCATATTGCCGGCGGTCATTTCTTCATTGTGATACGCAAGCCCCTTCACCACCGCAAGGTAATGTTCAAGAAGAGGAATGGGCACATGTACATGCCTTTAGTTTTGTTGTTGCAGCTGCAGTGCAGCCAGAAAAATTAGGTAGGCATGTACATGCACCAGAAAAATTATTATAGCGGCCGCTGCTAGCAACGGCCTTAAAAAATCAGGAATCCGCCTGGAGTCCTGGACCCTGTTGGTGGTGGCGGAGAAGGCAGTCAAGCGGCCTGCGGGCAGAGGTGCTGTGTGGGGAGCCACTTAGTCTTGGGGCAGGCAACCAGTCACACGGCGTGCAGGCAGAGATGCTGTGTGTGGGGACTGACTTAGTCTTCGGGCGGGCAGTAGCCCTCCAGGATCCATGCCTCATTCATTTTGATAAAGGTGAGGTACTGAACACTTTTGTGACTTAGGTGACTTCTCTTCTCAGTGACATTGCCTCCAGCTGTGCTGAAGGTCCTTTCTGACAGGACGCTTGAGGCAGGGCAAGACAGAAGTTGGATGGCAAATTGTGACAGGTCCAGCCTGTGCACCCAGTAGTCCAAGGGTTCATCGCTGCTCACAGTGTCTACATCCACACTTAAGGCCAGGTAGTCGGCTATCTGCCGGTCCAGGCGATGGTGGAGGGTGGATCTGGAAGTGCTAAGACAAGGCATTGGACTAAAGAATGTCCACATGTCCGACATCACCATGAGATCGCTGGAGCGTCCTGTCCTTGTCTGCGTGGACATGGTAGAAGGATTACTGGCAGTGGTACCTTTATTGCGTAATGCTGTGACATCACTCTGAAATGCATTGTAAAGTATAGTTGCCAGCTTGTTCTGCATGTGCTGCATCCTTTCTGCCTTCAGGTGAGTTGGTAACATGTTTGCCACTTTTTGCCTATACCGAGGGTCTAGTAGCGTGGCATGTGAATGGTTCGCCTATACCGAGGGTCTAGTACCTGTGAACAACAAGTAGGTATATGCAGTAATGGGTATTACAATGTGCACCTGTCACACACCAACAGGTAACGGACAGGCACAGTGACACTGTGTGCACTCAGCTCATGTAGGTAGGGTGCACTGTGAACAACAGGTAGGTATATGCAGTAATGGGTATTACAATGTGCACCTATCACACACACAGGTAGTCAATGAATGTGCTGGGCCTGGTAGTGGCACACACAGTATGAATTATCAAGGCAGTCTATGCAAGAAAGTGTCAGTGGGACACACACAAAAAAAATAGATCACAAGAACAAGATTAGCTCTTAAAAGAGCTGTTGTGGGGTGCTATTTTAGCAATAAGAATCAGCAAGGAGCAAGCTAAGAAGCCTACAAGAGCCTGCCTAATCTTTCCCTATGAGAGTCTGCAGCAGCTGTCCCTTCTCTAATTACTGCAGGCACACGAGTGAGTAAAATGGCCGGTGCTGCCTGCCTTTTAGAAGGTGGGGGGGAGTGGCTCCAGGAGGCTACAATGTGCCTGCTGACTGTGATGTAGAGGGTCAAAGTTGACCCTAATGGTGCACTATGGGGGCGAACCGAACTTCCAGTAAAGTTCCCGATTCTCCACGATCGTGAACCCCGAAAGTTCGCCGGGAACCCTTCGCCGGCGAACTGTTCGGGCCATCTCTAGTCCCATTCAAAAGTAGGTGGTTGGAACAGGAGCCAGCATCAACTCCCTTTTGTTGCCCTATTGCAGCAAGGCTAGAATGATGATGTCATCAGGATATTTAAATAAGCAGACACCAGTTAAAGCAGGATGTTTGGAATAAAGATGATACCATTTATTGGTTAACTTTAAAAGATCAAAGACTAAGCTTTTGGCCAGTAGGCCTTTTAATTTTTACATTAATTATCCTGGTTTCAGCATCAGAAACACTTCTTAAAATATATACTGTATATATTGGTCTATATTGGTATGTTACCTCCCCCAACACCCCCAAAAATGCTGTTCAGCCTAGGCAATGATATCATGCAGTCTTCTGTCCCAGAGCTCACTGGGAGATCAACTGATGTTACTGCTCACTACACAGATGGGGGAAAAAAGTCCCACTGTGATTTGCCATGCCAGCAGTAAAGATGCCGCCATCAAATGTAAGACTGTAAATTGGGGGGCAGTATTTTACAATGGACAGACATTGACAAAAATTATTTTTAATTCAATAAAATTGTTTGAAAAAAGTCAATGGCCATGATCCTACAAGAGTGATTGCAATTGCCCTGCATGCAGCAATTACGGAGTGATTTCACAGGGAAAAGTAGAGCCCAAAATTGCTTTCTCTGAAATCACTCTTTAAAAGCAATTTGCGATCACAATTGAGTCCCAGGCCTGAGGAGATAGATCCAATACCTGTCAGATCTGTCAGTTTTGTACTACCTGCTGTAAGCAACAGCAACATAGGAGAAGAGTAATTTATAGTTCATTTTACTTACCTATTATAAGAATGTGTACACATGTATGTTACATTTTTTCAATTTTTAGCGATAATGGTCCTTTAAAGATATTAAAAAAAAGTCTACTAGTGTATAACCAGTATAACGAATTTCAAGCTGCCTGCAGTGTCCATCTGCAAACCTCCAATTAAAGCTTGTGCTTTTATATTGACAGGATAGATTTCTACATAAAACAAGTAACACAGGTAAGCTCCATAGTCAAGTGTATGTAACATGGCATAAACATTAATGATGCAAACGCTATCAGAAATGTCAGTGCAAGGAATCTAATATCCTATCATACTAGAAAGTCCAGCATTAATCAAAGGTCACCTGGAAGTGCGGAGGAGTGTAGTACACGATTCTTATTTTAGAAGCAGAGGCAAGACATGTAGGGCATTGGGAACAGGGGCGTAACTAGAAATCACTGGGCCCCCTGCAAAACTTCAGATGCCCCCCTCGATATTTGCACAGTTGAACTGAGAACCAATGTTATTCGATTAGTTCACACTTAAATATGTGTTCTCCATGCAGATAAAAATATAGCAGTGAAGCCAGGGGCGTAACTAGACATCACTGGGCCCCACTGCGAAACTTTGGATGCCCCCCCCCCGCAAAACTTTGGATGGGGCCCCACCACCCCCCTCGCTTTCTGCACAGGAAAACTGAGGACCAATGTGTTTTCTCCATGCAGATAAAAACACTTAGAACTGAAGAGAAAGGTATATGGAGGCTGCCATGTTTATTTCCTTTTAAGCAATACCAGTTGCCTGGCAGCCCTGCTGATCCTCTGCCTCTAATACTTTTAGCCATAGCCCCTGAACAAGCATGCAGCAGATCAGGTGTTTCAGACTTCAAAGTCAGATCTGACAAGACTAGCTGCATGCTTGTTTCTGGTGTTATTCAGATACTACTGCAGAGAAATAGACCAGCAGGGCTACCAGGCAACTGGTATTGCTTAAAAGGAAATAAACATGACAGTCTCCATATACCTCTCTCTCTTCAGTTCCCCTTTAAAGGAAACGTCAGGCAATCTATGCTACCCCTAGATCTACTTACCCAGGGCTTCCTCCAGCCCCTTGCAGCCGACAAGTCCCTCGTTGCAGCTCTGTTCCCAGTACATACATACACACACAGCCTTATTATTTTACTACATGAGAGCACATGCTATATGGAAGAACAACAATGACATGCTGAACATAAGATATAGTATTCACTGTAACTTTGGCAAAACATTCAGAATGTCGCTGATTGATACTCTTATTACAGGATCCTATGAGACAACAAGCTCTCAATGAGGCAGTGACAGTCAGACATCAATCTCCACTCCATTGTGTTGTAAAAGTATTCAGAGGCCATAAAGTCATTAGCCCCTTTGATAAGCATCTAGCAATTTCCTTTTGCTGAAAGGGAAAGTCTACAAACAAAGGAGTCTCATTTTGAAAAAAAGTTGTAAAGTCTTTGTCAAGTCTTTGCAGCAGTGAGAGACAGATGTTTTTTTACGAATCCTAGGGAGCAGGGACAGTGTACAAATTCCTAAGTGTGTATGAGTCCTTATCTGTGTGGTGGACACATGCAGTCAATACAACAATGCTGTGAGAGCAGAATACGTTTTTTTCTCCATGCCCTTAGCTGTCAGTCTCTCAAACTTTTTCCCCCACGGGCCCCTGTGGCATCTGGGCCCCCCTGCGGAGGCATCCCTTGCAGGGTCTATTGTTACGCCCCTGAGTGAAGCAATGCACGCTTTTTCTATATCAATTACATTAACTTCTGTGATAAAACGTGCATTTTTTCACACATACAGACAGACACACATGGTGTGCAGAAAACACATACAGAAAAACGCACACAGAAAACTGACAGACAAGTGTGCTTCCATCCTCAGCTTATTACACTCACTCTTTGCATCTCTGATGGAGCAGAACTGGCTCTGCAGACTTCTCCAGCATCCCCACAGTACCGGGAACAAGGGGAGGGGTAGAGAGGTTGGGGTAGAATGCTGTACACAAGAGCTTTTTGCACACTGAAGCGGCACTGTCTACAAAACTTTGTATGATTCCTTATCTGTGGCTGAGCAGATGCAGTCATTTGAACAATTGTGTAGAGAATAGAAAGCTTTTTCTCTCCATGCCCTTAGTTGTCAGTCTCTCAGGACAGGGAAAAGAAAATTCTCCACCCCATGGGCCCCCCTGCTGCTTCTGGGCCCTCCTGTGGCTGCATCCCTTGCAGGGTCTATTGTTACGCCCCTGATTGGGAAGAATCTTTCAGATCTCCTCCCCAATTTGTTGTCACACATACAGTATTTGCATATATTATTAATATATTACATGTGAATATTATTATTATAAACCATCTGGATATTACAGGCTGCAAACAACAATAGACTAGAGCTTTTGCCTTCCAAGCATCAGATTATATAGGGAAGGTCGTGCTTAGGGCCCTGACGGCTCAGCCTACTACCGCTGAAACTCTGGGATCATATTTAAAATGATCCCCCCTCCAAGTTGTAGCAGATCAGGCCCGAGAATACATGATCCTGGGTAAGAAGACAACAACTTCAAGTGGGCATGTCCAACAAGTGACGCCCGGCCAATAAGAAGTATGGAATATAGGTAAGTCATATAGTACAATAGTGTAATGGATAGCACTCTCACCTTTCAGTGACGGGTCCCCAGTTCGAATCTCCCAGCCAGAGCACCATCTGTATGTTCTCCCTGTGTCCGTGTGGGTTTCCTCCAGGCA
The DNA here is from genome assembly GCF_040937935.1 of Hyperolius riggenbachi. NCBI lineage: Eukaryota > Metazoa > Chordata > Amphibia > Anura > Hyperoliidae > Hyperolius > Hyperolius riggenbachi. Next base: position 278,780,287 of record NC_090651.1, read on the forward strand.
CTCCAGTTTCCACCCTCATCCCAAAACCATGCAGATAAGTTTATTGGCTTCCCCCTAAATTAACTGTAGACTATGATGGACATATAACTATGGAAGGGATATGATTGTGAGCCCCTCTGAGGGAAACTTAGTGACTTAGTGACTAGGAGCTGGATTCATGACCGCGCACAGACAGCATGGGTTAATATTAGTGCGCATGCTACACATGGTCTTGTCAGTGTAACGTTCACTCTTAACTCACATGTGATGCTCCTAACTGCCACACGATATACTCATAGAGCGACCGCAGTACTCCGCAAGCACGGACGCTACTAGTACCGCGGTCACGCTACGAGCACATGGCGTGCACACACTAATATTGACCAGAGCTGTCTGTGCACAGTGGTTTTCATGAATCAAGTCCTAGACTAAATTACCTGCGAAGTGCTGGGAAAGATATTGGTGCAATCTAAATACTAAATAATAATATGAATGTAGTGACATATGAATAAGGCAATACGTGAGTCATACAGTGAAATATAGATAAGTCCAGGTATACTTTACATGTCGCCAATAGCAGGCACAGAACAGACAGTTAAAAAGGAAACTAAAATATGTACACATACATACATACATGGGTCACAGAGTAAGTGTGCTGTGCAGAATATTTTGGCTGATGGGTCTGAACCTCTTCACGGTAAGTTTTGGTCAAGTACATTTATGTTTAATAACAATATGGGTCTATTACTATGTCTTTTCTACATTTTGCCCATAGAACCTCTTAAATCTCTCTATCTGTTCTTTGAGTTTCTCATGTAACAGATCTCCCCCAAGTTGTCCTTAGTTCACCTTGCCTTCTCACGTCTGTAAATTACAGCTCTGTGTTTTCCTCAGTGTTGCTGATTGATCTTTTCGCAGTGCTGTTGATAGTTAACATTGTAATGCTTTCGAACATTATAATTTTATTTGTGGTTTTATAACCACAAGAACATCTTGGCATTTTTCTCCAGAGAGAGAGGGGAGGCGGGGCCACACGCCAGAGGTCAGGTGATTCGGGGTCTTCAGGACAGCTTCAGGGGACAAAGCAGAATAGGTACAGTAATTATAACTTTATTAATACAGGAAGCCTGCTAGATTTGTTGTTTAGGTTGGAGATCGATCTGCTTTAAAGAGTAACTGTCAGGCTGCAGAAGCTAATTTAAACCTCTATTCTCCTGTGTTAAACAGTTTAGAAGGAAGCCAGAAAGGCATTAGTGAAGATAAAAATCTCAGTTACCTTTGATGTGTGCTTATCAGCAAAGCTGTTATAGACCCATAAGGACGCAAGCCGCATACTATACTGCAAAGCATTCTGGGGCCCTCCCCTCGGCTGCTAATGAGACGTTACAGCAGCTTGTAATCAGTCCAGCGCGTAGCACTGATAAATCTCCGGGCAGAGTACACTTCAGGAGTCAGCTATTGTTCCTAGCCACATGGCTCATTAATATTCACTGCACACTGTGTTATTCAGCACGAGCTTTTCTGTGATCAGGAAGCAGGCAGGACATGACGACACATTTGACAGAAAAACATGGAGCCTGCCATGAGCTGTCAGGAGCATCAATCTCTGCATATACTATATACAAATTCTGTGAAATCCAAACGTGGACAGTGAAATGCATATGTAATGTAAGTACAGCCAATCTTTAGCTACATATATATGTGTTTATTTTCTCTGAGACCTTATACCTAACAGCTCCTCTTTAAGGAGAGTGGCTGCAACTCCTTCAATGAATCTGCTTTATTTGCAATACACTGATTTTAAATCAGCTAAAAACACCTGAAAAAAAGTAAAGTACCACTGTTGTGAAAAACAGTAAAATTTAAAACACATTTAGAAAAGATGTACAGTTGCCCCAGAGAAATATGCAGTATAAATGGGTGTATAAGCACACAATTAGGGTAAAGAGTCACCCAGGTTTAAATAAAATTAGATTAAAAACAAATAAAATGTAGAAATGTGAGATGGCTTATTTTGCACAGGCAACGCATTTCATCTATACTCCAGCACTTTTTTGGCCTGGGGATGCGGGCCTAGACCCATGAATCGCATTGCCTGTGAATGATAAATCCTTTAAGGTGGCCACTAATGATCCAATTTCTAGCGAAAAATCATTTGAGTGATCAGAAATTCTGATCGTAAGTGAAATCGTTCACTATACCATCAACAAACCAATATTTGCTTCCTATCTATCACAACCAACAAGAAAATCCAAATTTTGGTTTGACGAAAATCCAATCGGATGACTATTTTTATAATTGTTCATAATCGATTGTGTCCATCAACTGAGATTATTTACAACCAATCCAATCAGAATTTCTGATCTCTCGGATGATTTTTCGCTAGAAATTGGACTGTTAGGGGCCACCTTTAGTCTTATCTGACTGTCATCATTAAGGTAAGCTACCTCACATTTCTAATTTTATTTGTTTTAATCTAATTTTATTCAAACCTGGGTGCCTCTTTACCCTTATCGTGTCCCTACTTATTTGCACACAATTTTGACAGTTGGACTGAGCTCCTGCCATACACTGAGTACAATACTTGAAAAAGAGGAGGAGATGGACTAGTCCAAAAGCTGTCAAATTTGTCAGATTTTTACTACCCATGGTAAGTTACAGCAACAAAGAAAAAAAAAAGTTAAATTGTACTGCATTTAACTCTGGGACAAATGTCATATCTTCTATTATGTATCACACATGTATGTTACACATTTTTGCAAAAGTAGTCCATTAACCACAAGTAAATAAAATTATCTGAGTGGCGTTATTGCATTGAGCTGTAGTACTAGACATTTTAACTGTTGTATGGATTATCTTCAGTGGCATTATCATAAATCATGTGTCATAAAATATTTCAGCTGCTTGTGTTTGCAGTTGCCAGGAGTAATAAAAGTCCTGACCAGAAGAATCATCACTTTCCAACATGAGCCGGAATTACATGATGGCAATCATTTGTCAAATAAATTGGGAGCATCCATTGGAGTTGTACAGTGGAACATAGCACTCCATGGTAGTCACGTGGTCTGCCTGCTTTGGCCCATAAACTTTTGAGTGTTTTGTGTGGAATGACCCAGCATTTAAAAGAGGCTTGAATGTGTACCTTGCATCCATGGCTATAATTACTATGTTATTCCCAGTAGAGTTGATCCAGGATTTCAGGATGTTATCTAACTGCCACCCGATCTTTTTTTCCCTTAAAGAGAGTCTTAAGGGAATTTTTAAACAAACAAACAAAAAAACATACTTACCTAAGGAGAGGGAAGGCTCTGGTTCCTTTAGTGCCTTCCCATTCTCCTCCCGGGCCTGCATTCCCCTGCAGGCTCCCCCATTAGCAGTCTAGGACTCATGGGTCGTAGACTGCTCTCTTCCGGGTTGGGCTGGCTTCGGCAGTCCTCAGAAGCACTCGGGTTTCCGAAGATGGGCCGCTCCATACTGCGCACACGCAAGCACCCCTCTTGCAAACTTACATACGTGCAGTACAAAGCCGAGTGCTTCTGAAGACTGCCAAAGTTTTAAACCGAGAAGCCTGCAGGGAAACAAGGAGACTGGGAGCAGAACAGGAAGACTCTATGGGACCCAGAGCCTTCCCTCTCCTTAGGTAAGTATCTGTTTTTTGTTTTAAATTTCCCTTCAGATTCACTTTAAAGTACTAGGTTTTTTTTATTTTTTTGGTTTTTTTTTGCCTTCCCCTGGATCAACTGGGATATGTAAGAATGCAAGATGGAAAGGTACCTAATGTTTACTTACAGTAATTATTATCATAATTGGACTTGATGGACATATGTCTTTTTTGAACCAAACTAACTATGTAACTATGACCCTGGGAAACCTACAGTATACTCCACTCTTATCTGTTTCTGAATATGTAAGGATTTCTAGCCATGATTTACTGATTCTGTGCCTACATGCTTTGTATCAGGTTCTGATGTAGTATGTTATTTTTAAGCTGTTAATGAGGCCACAGACACGTCTAGTAAGCAGAGTGCTGAATTAGCTCAGGTAAAAAGGTGTAAGTACAATCAGTGCTCACGTACGAAGATTAGTAGAGCTGTTATATGCTTAATAATAACATATTTTACAATTGTAATACATTGTGCAGCTCTGACTGCTAATGGACGCTGCCTAGTCTTGCTTTTTGTCACTTTTAAAATATGTATGTACTGTCACCCAATTTTATGAGAAAGAGAAAGAACAGGAGAGGAAGGGTAATTTCTTTTAAGCTTTAGACTGCCAGTATATAACGTATATATATATTTTTTGTTTTAAAAAAACAAGCTACGCACCAGTGTGGGTTGTGTTTGACGCTATGTTGAATTGTCTTTATTAAATGTCTTGCCCAATTCTACCTGTACCAAAATCCACATTAGTCAGTAGGGATTGTCACTGAGGTGCAAAAAAAATTGAGATGGTTGAAAATTGTATGGTATTATGATACAGAATTATTATTATTATAAAATATAAAATATGATTGGACAAATTAAATTTTGCAGTGGAAACATTTTATTGTTCCATTTACAAGCTGTGCAGTTTTGCATTAACATTTGGATAATTTTGCATCACCTTGGAATTATTTGGATATATCAAGTAGAAAGTTAGCACTGACCCAAAACTTTATACTAAACTCCTATAGATGTCCGTAGCAGGCAGAAGTAGTTTTGTACTAAAACACTTGCAGCAGTCGATGGATTAAAAAATATAAATGGTTACTTGTGCTGAGTCGAAAATAGTAGTTTGTTAACTTCAATGAAATTTCAAACACAGTTGTGAGCCTTCAAAACACAGAACGCGCATATGGTTCAACTTTTTCTCTTGAGTTTTCTCCTGGGTGATATTTTCACACCTTGTCAATAATGCCCTTTGAATCACTAGCAAGCAATAAAATACTCAACAGTACTTCTTCACCTACCTTTTAATACTTTTCCAATTGCAGTGTTCCCAGTCCAGTGGGTGTTATTTTAAAGTGAATGTGTACCACTTTAAAAATAAAAAAAGTCAGATACTCACCTAAGGAGAGGGAAGGCTCAGTCCTAATGAGCCTTCCCTCTCCTCTCCCGGTGCCCGGTCCCACGCAGGATCCCCCGTAGCAGTATTCAACCAGTTCGGTCAAATACTGCCACTTCCGCCGCCGAAGAGAGGTTTCGGAAGCCTTCAGGAGCACTCGGGCTCCCGAAGACGGGCCGGTCCATACTACGCATGCGCGAGCACCCTCTATGACGCACTCGCGCGTGCGTAGTATGGAGTGGCCCGTCTTCGGAAGCCCGAGTGCTCCCGAAGACCTCCAAAGTCCCTGCAGCGGCGGACGCGAACGGGGGAGTCAGCGCAGCACCAAGGGCACCGGGAGAGGAGAGGGAAGGCTCATTAGGACCAAGCCTTTCCTCTCCTTATGTGAGTATCTGACTTTTTTATTTTTAAAGTGGTACCCATTGGCTTTAAAGAGAAGATAAAAAAAGTCACCCAGGAGAAAGCTCAGAAGAAAAAGTAAAATGAATAACAGTCTTCATTTCATGTTTACAAAATACAATTAGCATTTATTATGTTTGGACCTCTTGGGCAATGGAGCTCCCTACAGCGTTCTATGTCTTGATCATTATAGGCTTCTATGGCCAAATGGGAGAGACATAAATCTTTAGACCCATAGCTTTTTGGTCTCTTAATCTTACTCATACCAATGCAGAATCACTGTCCCTTATTTTTAGACTGCAAACAACAACCAAAACGTTGATAGCTTGTACTTTGCCTCATTTTTTTCAAAATGGTGCAATAAGAAAAAAATGTTGTTTTTCCCAATTGAAGATTAGCTTGGTCTGAAGGGCAGAAGCAGAAGATGTGGTCTACACTTTTTTCCTACAAAAATGATGCTGTCATAAACTCACCTGTCAGTGGTTCCAGCGCCGGCTCGGGCGGCTCGGATGGCAGAGCGCAGCCGCGTGCTTCCTCCTCCGATCATCCCGGCGACCCCTGCAGCGATGACTGAGCGAGCGCATCCCTCCTGTGTCCCTAGGCTGGCAGGGTGCGGCTCAGTGCCGCTCTTATGCCCCCCGATGTCGGCTAATATAGCGTCAGATAATAGCTTAGATCAGCTGACGCCTATGTAGGGGTTGTACAGTGTCAGCTGTCAATCTATCAGCTGACATTCAGGCAGGGATTGTTGCTGTGTGCTGATTGGCTCTCTGTGTGTGTGTGGCCGGCCACTGATTGGATGAGTGACTGTATTTAAGTAATGCTGCTTCAGAGAGACACTGCCCGTGATAGCATTAGCTTGCTAGCTGCTGGGTGTGTGTTTGGATCGCTTGTTAGTGACTCCTGTTAATTGGATTGATACTTGGATACCGACTTGGCTTGTTTCTCGACCATTCTCTGTCTGCTGCCTGCACCGACCATTTGCTTGTATTCGACTACTCTTGATTGCCGCCTGAACTCAACCTTTGATTGTCTGACTACGTTTATTGCCTAGCCCCTTGTACCTCGATATTGGATTACCCGTGTATGACCTGGACTGTATTTGGACTTCTCTAGCTTTCTGTTTGGCAGTGGTGGGTTATTGTCCACAACCTTGATCATTTTGTATTCCTTGCACCTACAAGGCCTGGGTGTAACTGAAGTCAGGCAGGTGTTGCTTCCTCACCTCCTGTTCAAGTCGGGATGCACCACATAGGGTGAAGAAGGTGGTGTTAGATTGGGCAATAGGAACTGATCCGTGGAACATAACCCGTCAGGCCTTGCAGATGCAAGCCTCAGAGTACAGAGTTATTCCTCATAGTAAAGGCAGAAGGTTCTCCAAGTAATCTACTCTTTTGTGAGTCTGCTGTGAGCTGGAAAGGAAATTGTACGGATGTTATTGTAGACCGTTAATGTACCTCATTCCAATAACTATAGAAATGTTATACTTGGGAAAATGTTTTTTCTGAAAAATTGGCTTGTATTAAAATCTGCTTCCTTCATAGTAATTAATAGTTAAAGGCAACCGAGCAACAAAGGAATTTTAAATGAAGCTCTCCATAACGGAGGTACTTAATGGAGTGTTGCCATTTGGGGACGGGTTTGGGGTGATCAGCATTCCTTACCTATAGGGTGCTGCTCCTCTGGCCTCTCGCCCCTATGGGATCCGCCATCTTTTCCATGGAGAGCCCACACTGTAATAAATTTCAATTTCCCAGAAGTGTTGTCCACCTGCTGCAATACATGTGAATAGATGTCTGTACTCGCAACCATGGACTACTGATCGCACACAACACTGCCAAGAAGTTGAAAATTAGGCACAGTGCAAGCTCTCCATGGAGAAGTTGGCGGATTCTATAGGGGGAAGAGGAGCAGCACCCCATAGGTAAGTAATGTCAATCAAAGGTTTTTTATGATAAGCGCTACAGTTGGATTAGCAATTAATTAAGGTTGACTTATTGGTCTAAAAAATCAAATCCAATGTCTATTTTCAAGAATCAGTCTTTTAGAGTGTATGCGCTCTATGTAGGAATCCTAGCACTCTGATTGGACTTGTTTTGACCCAACCATTACTCCCAGATCTGAGGTGGAGGCTGTGTCTCATGTCTGCTAATTGCAAGGCCTGAGCACCACCTGGAGGGGCTGAGCCACACTGGACAGTACACCAACCATGGGAAGTATTGTCGCAGCTGCCATGTCTGATCAGTGATCTCCTTGCAGATGGGTTGTTCCAATGTTTCATAAGGCTTATTGATCTATTGAACCATTGATCGCCTGAGTGGGGGACAAAAGGTGAAGAGGAGACCGGGGCACAGACGGTGCAGAACAACGATATGAGCGATATCTGACCAATCTCACAGTGGTCAATTGGACTGGGTGAGTGTAATACTATATGAGACGTGAATTGAATGCTGTGTTCACACTGTGAAGCGCTATCTATCATTCTAAGAAGTAATGTCAATCACCACAACCCCGCCTCCTCAATGGCACACTTCATTAAGAACCTCCCTTATGGGGAGTCTCCTTTTTTCCTTTTTTTTTTTTTTTAAAAACCCTCGTGTTCAGTTGCCTTGAATATATCCTGTAGAAATGTACAATTTTTTCCACAATTAAAAATTCTTATCATCTATATCAAGTAATTTGGACAAGATAAAAAAGGGAGCCTATAAAGCACAAAGTCAATGTAAAAAGCGGTACTTCAAACAAATTAAACGTTTCTATAACTGTATATATAATGCAGACACAACTAAATATATTTTTTTAAAAAGCATAAGGAGTTTCTGAAAACATTCAAATTCAGTTTAGCAGTAATGGTATTAACAGTGCACATCAGGGCATACCTGACATGACTTGACCTGTACCAGAGGCTACATGCTAAACACTGGCTTTACTAAATGCAAACTTGAATTCACTTGAGAAACGTTATTGTACAGAATGATGCAGGCAGCGGCATGACATAGACACAAGCCATCGGTAATGAGGACCAGGGCAGAGCTCACTGCTCGACTTGCAAGATCTCACACTGGTGTTGTAGGTGGAATTTTTCGAGCACAAATCAATGTTGAGAAATGAAATCTGGTTCTAATTTTCTATTTATAACAATGCTTGTGTGCGATCACTCATATTACACTGACACAGTTTTGTCAGATATTGTCACATGTGAGACCTCTATCTTTTTTGCTAATTGTATTTCCCCTAGACATGTCTCAGCCTTCTTCCATACATGCTGCCTGTTGTTTTATCAGAAGACAGAATAAATACACATACAGTAGATAGACAGTTAGATAAATAGATAGATAGATAGATAGATAGATAGATAGATAGATAGATAGATAGATTAGACACAATAAAAAAACTACAGCTAATAGATTTGATAGATCAATAAATAGATATATTTGATGCAATAGATGAGATGGATCTGCAAATACACAATGACAGAGCTGCACCTGCCAATAAACATGCAAAAAGCCTGCACAGATAAATAACACTTAAAGTGAACCTACGGACTAAAAATCGACTCAGCAGCACTGAAAAGGCTTTGTGTTTCTTTAACAGTTTCACAGCATCAGAAGTTTATTTCTCTTATACAAGCCTCATTTTTAGCTGCACAGAAGTAAACTGCCCGGGCTTTTTCCCCCTGATGCTGTGCAAAGCATGATGGGATTTCTGATTTTGTTGTTCTCGTTCTGCTGTTTTGGTGCAATTTTTTGTTTTTTTACATTTTGAATTTGACATTTGAAGCCTAGCGTGTGCTGCTGGGAGGGGTAATCAGGACACAGGATAGTTGGAACTGTGTCTCCTGCTCCTTGTCACCTTCTTTCAACCAAAAAGATGGCTGCCCCCATGACAAAGATGGCAGCCCCCCATGAATCACAAACATTTGCCTATGCTTTTAAAACAGGGTGGGTAAGAAATTGTATTACCTATCTATTCTAATTAACATAACTAATGTAACTTGATGACAGTATGTTTGTTTAGGCTGAAGTTCCCCTTTAAAGAGAATCCGAGGTGGGAATTACTAATACTATTGGGGCACAGAGGCTGGTTGCACACACTAAGACCAGCCTCTGTTGCCCCATCGTGTGCCTCCATGTCCCCCCTGCTCGCCGCTACAGACCCCGCAGTGCTGGCGACACGCAGTGTGTCGCCAGCACAATGTTTACCTAAGCGCTGTCTGTCAGCGCCGCTCCCCCGCCTCCTCTGCATCGGCGCACCCGCCCGTGTCCCTTCCCTCCCACTGATAGGAGGAAAGTGACGCGGGCGGGTAGCGGCGATGCGGAGGAGGCGGGGGAGCGGCGCTGACAGACAGCGCTTAGGTAAACATTGTGCTGGCGACACGCTGCATGTCGCCAGCACTGTGGGGTCTGTAGCGGCGAGCAGGGGGGACATGGAGGCACACGATGGGGCAACAGAGGCTGGTCTTAGTGTGCGCAACCAGCCTCTGTGCCCCAATAGTATTAGTAATTCCCACCTCGGGTTCTCTTTAAAAATGTATGCCATAATACATATGCAGTCTAAAAGCAGTTCAGATAGGGCTGTGAATAGAAGAAGTCCAGTGACAAACTACAGAAGTGAAATGATCTTCAAAGTGCTCTACAATATATACACAGGACCTGCAAATGGAAAATGTGAGAAAACGCGGAATAGCCGCCGCGTGTACTGACAGCAAGGCGGCTGGCTCCGCGTCCAGCGCGGCGGTTTGTACGCAGTAGCATGCGTCTGATACTATGATAGATCGCGGAAAAGCCGCCACATGTACTGCCAGCAAGGCGGCTGTTTCCACGTCCAACGCGGCGGTTTGCACGCAGCAGTGTGTGTCTGGTGGGGCTGGCTCTGTTAGTGCACCTGGATGGAGAGCTACGTGTGCACCCGCCAGAAGTCAGGACCTTTATACCAGTTGGAGATGGATCAGCTGATCAGGACGATCACCTGATTCCTGCTGGACTCCTGATTGGCTGAGTGGCTCGGGCGGGGCGGCAGAGTCCTGCAACTATATATATAGCTTGCTTGCCAGTTGCTGGTTGTCTGCCATTGCGAACACTTACGTGGAAGCATTTAGACCATAGTCAGATCCTACAGTGTGTTAGAACCAGGAGGACCTGGGAATTCACACTGAGCCAGATTACTTCTGCTTATCATTGTATTATTATTCAGACTAGTTCCAGGGTGTAGAGACCAAGGACCTCACACCCAAGACTAGGGAACTGTATTATCATTTGTGTTATACTCCAGACTAGTTCCAGGGTGCTGAGACCACAGACCTCGCACCCAAGACTAGGGAACTGTATTATCATTTGTGTTATTCTCAAGACCTGCTTGTGACGCCCATCTTCCAGGGGTCCCTAGTCCGGGTCTTCTTGCTATTCAGGCTGAGACTACGCTCCTTGGATGTCGCAGGCTGCACTTCCAAAGGGAGGTATTTCTCATACTGCCAAGGACCACCTGCTCCTACTGCGTCCCACTGGAAGACCTCTCCCCTACGTGACAACAGTGTGCTCTCACTGATGAGATAGATAGATAGATAGATAGATAGATAGATAGATAGATAGATAGATAGATAGATAGATAGATAGAGGTAGCAGTAGTGCCCGACTTACAAACGACCCGACGATACGAACGACCTATATTCTGTGTTTCCATGGGAACACGTAAAAAAAAAATTCAAAATTGGACTTGTAGTTTTTAAGAAAATCGATTTGAAAACAATTCAAAGAAACAATGGCTTTTGAACTTGTATAAGCAGGTACAGAGGGCAGATGTGACACAGAGGGGGACACTGGAGGCACAGGGGGGCACAGAGGAAGTACAGGGGATAGAGATGGCACAGCGCTCTGACTTAAGAACAGATTCAGGTTAAGAACAAACCTATAGTCCCTATCTCGTTTGTTAACTGTGGACTACCTGCAGATAGATTTTCCCAAAGAGTTTAATAATTCAGGGCTAAAAAGAATGCTTATCATAATGAATTGCTAAAAAGAAGCGAAGCTTGTTACTGTTAGATGGGCTTGGACTGGTCTACAAGGAAACATCCTTGTTGTGCTAAAACCCACTCCCATGTTTTCCTGATTATCATGAATTCTTAGACAGGGATTATCAGGTGAATCTTGTGAAGTGATTTCATTTCATGAAAATTGCATTTCCAGGAGTGGCAACATTTTTACAAAGTCATTTTTGCCATTAGTGAAAAACTTGCCTGGGGAAAGTCCTTTGTCAGTCTATTATCACCAAAATTTCAAAGGAGGTCTACTTCATCTGAAGGAACATAAAATAATTTCCAGGGATCTGAGTCTGAACTGTTGGCAGGAAATTATTTTTTAAATATGGTGAGGGGTGTAATAGGGGTAGTTATGAGCTCATTAGAGTCCATATGCTCCATTCTGCAATAGTTTTTTTTCTCAAGTAAGTTGCTGAAACATGAAAGTGGGATTGTAATGTACTCCCAAAACTAAAATTGCTCTCTGCTGAGAAATTACATGTTTTTACAAACAGAGAATGTGTGGGATTGTTTTCAAATGTTCTTTTATGTAACCAATAGTAGTAACTGAAACGTTTGTTCTTTTGGAGTATAAAATCACTTCAATCTTTTAAAGAGATTTAACATTTCTTTTTTTAACAATATTATTTAACCCAATATACAGCAATATATAGACATAGGAAATGTTTCTGATACTGAAACCGGGAAAATTACTGTAAAAATGGGTATCCTGAATCAGTTATTGAATTCTGCTTTTGCAAAAGTAAGTGTAGTGGTGGCAGGGAGGTAATGTGGCCAGTGGCTGGTACAGGATACATATTTGACTGAGGCCTGGCCTGGAGCCCAGGCCGCCTGGACTGGAGAACAGTGGAGAATCTCAGGAGAGCTAACCACTCCAGGACCAGGAGGGGACATTAATGGGGAACCGCTGCCAGCTCCTCATTGGAGCAAATGGAGGAATACAGGAACTTTCAGACACCACGAGGACTACTCACGGAGCTGAGAGTATTCAACAGAACAGCATGAGCCAAGCACAGAGGAGTTCAAAGGACCCGGCGCAGATAGCACAGCATCAACTACAATCGGAGGTTCATATTGACAGTAACAGCTTTCTCACCAAGCCATTGGTTTCACAGTTACAGCCCCACTGAACCAGTAATCCTTTTGTTTGGTATGACTGAACAAGATACTGTACTTTTCCCATCATGCTATAGCAACCATTTCATTTAGCTCAGTGATGATACTGATCTTTAAAGGACAACTATCGATAAGAATATCTTTTTTTTAAACAACTTATATTTGGTTACATATTAGCACTGCCGTGTTTCCCCGAAAATCAGACACTGTCTTATATTAATTTTTGCTCCAAAAGATGTGCTAGAGCTAGAGGATGTCTTATTTTTGGGGGAAACACTGGTAGTTTTCCTATGCAAAATGTATATACTGCATGCCATGGTGAAACACAAGCAGCATGCATGCACAGAGCTTGTGGTTTGCAGATATTGGCTCTCACTTTCAAGAGGAATTGATTCTGCTGATCATGTGGGTAAGAGTCTATTTCTTGCAGGCAGAGAACTCTGTCAGGCTCTCCAGAGCTATGATAGAATAAGCTGTGTGTCCTGGGAAAAGGTGAAGAGGTGAAGTGCTGCTGATCAGGCGCGGAGCTAGGGGGGGTCAGGGTAGGTCAAGTGCCCCCGGGCGCCAGGTCCCTAAGGGCGCCCAGCTGAGATGCTTTGTTGTTTTTTGTTTGTTTTTTTTTCTGGGGAGGGGAGCAGCGCAGAGAAGAGGGAGAGCTATGCGGACGGTGGAGAAGGGGGCAATCTCCCCCCCTTCTCTCACCTTAGGTGCTCTCCCTCCCTCGCTGTCCCCTCCATTAATGTCCAGGTGTCTGGCGCAGCGGGCGGAACTCACCTCCGTCTCGCTCCAGCGCCGGCCGGAAGTTCGGGTCCCGCAGCCGCTGCTCTGGTCTGGACCAGACCGAGTAGCGGCAAATCCATCCGGCGCTGATACGAGATGGAGGTAAGTTCCGCCCGCCGCTGCCAGCCACCCGGACATTAATGGAGGGGACAGCGAGGGAGGGAGAGCAGCTCTTCCTCTTCTCTGCGCTGCTCTCCTCCTGCTGGGGAGGGGGACACCTGGCTACCTACTCTGGGCACATATACCCCTGGCTAAATATACTGGGCATATACAGTATACCCCTGGCAACTTATACTGGGCATATATACCCCTGGCTACATATACTGGGCATATATACCCCTGGCAACTTATACTGGGCATATATACCCCTGACTACATATACTGGGCATATATACCCCTGGCTACATATACTGGGCATATATACCCCTGGCTACATATACTGGGCATATATACCCCTGGCTACATATACTGGGGACATATACCCCTGGCTACATATACTGGGCATATATACCCCTGGCTACATATACTGGGGACATATACCCCTGGCTACATATACTGGGCATATATTCCCCTGGCTACACATACTGGGGCATATACCCCTGGCTACATATGCTGGGCATATATACCCCTGGCTACATATACTGGGCATATATACCCCTGGCTACATATACTGGGCATATATACCCCTGGCTACATATACTGGGCATATATACCCCTGCCTACATATTCTGGGCATATATACCCCTGGTTACATATACTGGGCATATATACCCCTGGCAACTTATACTGGGCATATATACCCCTGGCTACATATACTGGGCATATATACCACTGGCTACATATACTGGGGACATATACCCCTGGCTACATATACTGGGCACATATAACCCTGGCTACATATACTGGGCATATATACCCCTGGCTACATATACTGGGCATATATACCCCTGGCTACATATACTGGGCATATATACCCCTGCCTACATATACTGGTCATATATACCCCTGCCTACATATACTGGGCATATATACCCCTGGCAACGTATACTGGGCATATATACCCCTGGCTATGTATACTGGGCATATATACCCCTGGCTACATATACTGGGCATATATACCCCTGGCTACATATACTGGGCATATATACCCCTGGCTATATATACTGGGCATATATACCCCTGGCTACATATACTGGGCATATATACCCCTGCCAACTTATACTGGGCATATATACCCCTGGCTACATATACTGGGCATATATACCCCTGGCAACTTATACTGGGCACATATACCCCTGGCTATATATACTGGGCATATATACCCCTGGCAACTTATACTGGGCATTTATACCCCTGGCTACATATACTGGGCATATATACCCCTGGCAACTTATACTGGGGCATATATACCCCTGGCTACATATACTGGGCATCAATACCCCTGGTTACATATACTGGGCATATATACCCCTGGCTACATATACTGGGAACATATACCCCTGACTATATATACTGTGGACATATACCCCTGACTACATATACTGGGGACATATACTCCTGGCTATATATAATGGGCATATACCCCTGCCTACATATACTGGACACATATACCCCTGGCTACCTGTTCTGTGGACATCTCTACCCCTGGCTACCTGTTCTGGGGACATCTATACTGCTGGCCACCTATTCTGGGGACATGTATACTGCTGGCCACCTATTCTGGGGACACCTATAGACCTGGGGCTACCTATTTTTGGGGAACCACTGCTGTCAGATTGAGTGTATTTTGGGGAACTGCTGCCAGGTGAGAGGTGTCTACCATATTAAGAGGGCATTCTGCCTATTTATGTGAAATGCTGTCTATCTATGTGCCTCATGACTGCTGAATTTGTCTTGTTGGGGGCCTCATGGTTACTGAATTTGTCTTGTTGGGGGCCTCATGATTTGTTGGGGGCCTCAAGATCGCTGAATTTGTCTCGTTGGGGGCCTCATGATTGCTGAATTTGTCTTGTTGGGGGCCTCATGATTGCTAAATTTGTCTTGTTGGGGGCCTCATGATTGCTGAGTTGGTCATGTTGGGGGCCTCTTATTTGCTCATAATTGCCTAATTTGACTTGATGGGGGGGGGGGGGGGGGCTCATGATTGCTGAAATTGTCCTGGAACATGCTGGATGGTACATACTGAGGGAGGGTGGGTGAGCGTGAGCCTGCTAACCTCCATGTACATTCGGCTCCACTCATAACCACACCCACATTAATTATGTGGCCACGCCCCCTCTTGGCGCGGCGTGCTGCAACCTTCACCTTGGGGGGGCGCATTAATAGTCTTTGTCCCCGGGTGCTGAAAACCCTAGCTACGCCTCTGCTGCTGATGCTTATCACGATAGATTAGGAGGGATGGCTCCAACAAAAATACAAATTGCCTGACACATATACAGGACTGAACTCACATTATACTGCTGCTCTCCTGTATCCAGGCTTTGTATTGAGCGTGACTTGCTGGTGTCATGTGGGCTGCTCGTAGGGCTTACATTCGGGGATGTCTTATATTTCAAGCATGCTAGAAATTCCTGCTAGGGTTTATTTTCAGGGGATGTCTTACTTTAGCGGAAACACGGCAGTACTACACGCAACTTACTTCTTCCCTTTCTGCTTTTAAATCATCCTTCACTCCTCACACAGCTCACAAATGCATTCACCTTTATTAGTGTGACTAAACCATTTCCTGGGAGCACATGGGGGTTTGCTATGAATGCCTCATTTTATGGCCTAGTAATCACCATTTTTTCTACATTTTTACTGTTGTGGAATAAAGATTGGAGGCAAAGTGAAATGTATAGTCCTGACCGAAGCTCACATATCTCCTTCACTGCATTCCCCTCACAGCATGCAAGACAGTCTGAAGAGGAGATGTTACAAGAGTCTAGTGGTGCAACAATCAGGTGAATTAAAAGAGAGGCTGAGTAATAGGGGGTATGGTGAAAAATTAATTAATCAGGCCTTTGATAGAGCAGCAAGTAGAGATAGATCTTCCCTTCTAGTCCCCAGGGTTCGACAGACAGAGCAGAATCGTTTTTTCATGCATTTTTCCTATTCACCTATGTACGATACGATAAAGAAAACTATTGCTAATAACTGGTGGATCATCCAACAGGATAAACTACTTCAGAATAAGAGCACTATGTTACCTTGTGTATCCTACAAGAGAGTACCCAATCTAAAGGATAGATTGTCTCACAGTCAGTTTAGAAGTCCTTCAACATCTTCTTGGTTGGGTGCAAATAGACCCTCTGGTAATTTTCGATGCCACCACTGCTCTTGTTGTAACTTCATGGTTGGGGGTGGCCTTTTTGTCCACTGTGGACGGACGTGTAGAATTAGGCAGTTCATTAATTGCAGAACCAAGGGACTTGTGTATGCCTTGGTGTGTCCATGTCAGCGTGTTTATGTGGGGGAGACCACCAACATGCTGAAGGACCGTTATCAGGCCCATTGTAGGTCCGTCCACAGTGGCGTTGGTTCACCCCGGGTCATCGAACACATGCGGGATACTCACGGAGGGGATGTCACTAAATTGAGATTTTTGGGTCTAGAACAAGTCAAAAGGGATGATAGAGGTGGGGACTGGTATAAAAAGCTCTTGCAACGAGAAAGCTATTGGATATCATTTTTTGAGGCCACTGGCCCTTTGGGCATGAATGAGAAGAACAACCTTGCAGTATTTATTTAAGTATTTGATAGCGGTAGTCTAGGTGTTTATAACTATTATTTTTAATATTTTTAAGAATTGATTCAATACTTTTCTGACTTTGTAATGTCTCTGACTTTATTTTTCTTTCTAATATTTGTATTTTTTCTATAGACAAGGACCATACCCCTGGACATATTGGGTCCTGTTGAATATTGTGGGGTGGTGAGTTTTTTCAAAATAGATGCATAATATAATATATGTTTTGGTTGTTTCTATTTATATTCACCCCTACATGACCTCTATGTCTAGGAGATGGTGTGTTCCCCTTACCTGTTTGGATGGGTTTTGGGTTTCGGATCCCAATGGAATTCTTATTTTTAGAATCATGTAATTTCCATTTGGCTGTTAATTGTTAACTGGCCACTAGATGGCAATCCAAGGCGTAGTGATCGTGAGCATGCGTAGATGTTGCCGCTTGGTGGACATGCATTTCTTTCTGCAGCCACTGGATGGCAACAGTACTTTCGGACTGGAGATCCGGCGCCTCTGTGACGCTATGCGACGCTTGCGTTCCATTTCCCGGTGAAAATCCGGAAGCTGTATCCTCTGCTATGGAAGTACTCCGTGCAGGGGGAGTGTGCAGCGTTTTTATTGCACAGCGTGCGTTCCACGGGGCGGATAGCCATCTTTTCCATTGGGACGAACCCGGGCAGCCTTAACAGGTGAGAAGGATATTTAAGGGGATTTACATTGGGGGGCAATTTGTCCTGACGATGCGCCACAGCACACAGGCGCGAAACGGCTGTTGACCTTTTCTCTCTCTGCCTGTACCTCTCTCCATGGTGGTGAAGTATATGGATTTTTAAATTTGATGGAATAAAGGCTATGTTTTACCTGATGTGCGCAACCGCTTGTTCTTGGAATGAAATTGCTGTGATGACTATTGGGAAGTAGCACTCAGGTTGTATCCTGCGGTCCTGTGCATAGATCTTCCTCTTTTTTGTGTATAAGAGTCTAGTGGTGCTGTGCTGTCCCTGCTGAAAGGGGGATACACACTGATAAAGACACACTGATAATGGCTTTGTGAGCAGTTTGAGGAAAAGACAATAAACACATACTGTATTACTGGAAACTTAAGTCATTCTTATGACGTGGAGAAATTGCTTTCAGTAAGATAATTATTAGAGTGTACACTGAAAAGTTGATAGCAACCCCCGTGTAGGAAAATTCAGTCCAGTCAGTTCCAACAGAGTCTGTATCTGAAAATGTAGGAAAAATGTAGAAATTATTTTAGTAGATCTATGGATTCTGATAGTAAAGTTTATCAACAGAGAGCGATCTGCGGGTCCCAATGTATCACAGGTGCTGCTACCGGTATAGAACAGTGCTGGATATGTAGACAGAACGGAGAAAAAAAAGCGCACAGTGTCATACTAGTAGGTGAGGGCTCTAGGCCCTATAGGATAGGTCTCACCTGGTTGTCGAGGCTGGAGAAACCTATATAGGTTTGCCAGCTGTCACGCTTGTTTCCCTCTTATGCCGGGGACCTGGCTTGCATGGATATCCTCACGGTCTTGGATGGTGATCCAGTCGGGATTCCACGGTGGTTATTTGGAACACGCTGCGGGGGGCGTGTAAAAGTTTTTCTGTGCTCGGCCGGTACGAGCCTGATTCCCCGGCAATGAGTGTGGTAGGAGATAAAAACAGCTAGCAAAGCAAAGCGGTGTTAGCCGCAAAGATATGCAAAGGCTGTGTTTAAAAGCTTTATTGCAACATGTTTCCCAGGGGAGCACCCCTGCTTTATCAAGCATAGATAAGCATAGATCAAGCATATTTTCAGAGCAGAGAGGCAGGGCTTTGTGAACAAGTAAATTGCTCCTATCACTTGTGGCAATGTGTGCCATAATATACAGCATTAAAATAAAAGTTGTTTTATTGATAGTTGTTCTTTACGCACCCAGAACACCACCATTTTGTTTAGAGGTCAGGTTGATAGATTTTATACGTTATAACAGGACTAATTCCACCCCCAAAATTCAGGCTAACTGGGATGCTTGGCCCAAACCAATTTTTTGCTAATGTGCATTGATTATCAGATTAGCCTATGTTACCTTTCTCCTTGCATAGATTTGGAGACTCTATGAAGTATATGTTGACTATTTTTTTATTGCTTGGGTGGTTTTTTTTTTAATGATAGTTTTTATTGAATACCTA
This sequence comes from Hyperolius riggenbachi, assembly GCF_040937935.1. Classification (NCBI taxonomy): domain Eukaryota; kingdom Metazoa; phylum Chordata; class Amphibia; order Anura; family Hyperoliidae; genus Hyperolius; species Hyperolius riggenbachi. Next base: position 278,799,543 of record NC_090651.1, read on the forward strand.
TTATTTGTGTGAAGCAGGACTGTTTTATTACATCCTCATGCAATATCGCTTTTCCTGTATAATGTAACCTGTTTAAGGATTAATACGATTGTATTTTTCCAGGTTTTTTTAGCATGCTTCTATTAATCTAATAAACAAATTAACCCATCTTCTTGGGTGTTTGTAATACAATGGGCTTGATTCACAAAAGGTTGATAACTGAGTTATCACGCCTAAAAGCTTTGCACGTGCAAACTAGGGTGCTAAGTAGTTTGCACTCTAGTTTGCACATGTAAACTATGGTGCAAACTAGGGTGCAAGCTACTTAGCACCCTGGTTTGCACGTGCAAAGCTTTTAGGCGTGATAACTGAGTTTTTAGGCGTGATAACTGATTTATCACGCTTTTGTGAATCAAACCCAATAAAACATGATGGGTTCACTAATGCCAGAGTGATAAATAAATAACTACTACTAATTCTTCTGACATGCAAATCTGCATCCACGAATGGAAAAGAAATGAGCACATTAATATCTGCTAATGAGTTAATCAGCAGCCAGTTAATTGATTGGCAGATAGGGATTTTTTATTTGCTACCTCTCTTTCCACTTCCTGGGTTAGTGGACATTTGATGGCCTAGAGCTATTAATTACCTATTTTACAGTAGCATGTTTTTGCAGCATGGTGACATTCACTAAAATATTGGCATGTTTCTTGGACTTTACTTAACACATTTTCTTTGCAGTGCAGTAGCAAATGCCAATAATACAATTTTCAGGGCAGTGACGTAGCTAAGGAGCTTTGGGACCCAGTGAAAGTTTTACATGGGGCCCAAAGCTTACGACACATAACGATTCATAACAACAATTCATATGGTGCAACAATACCTGGCAAGGACAGCCACGGTATGAGAGGTGTAAGCAGAGGAGGGGAACAATATTCAAACCCTATATAGAAGTAATCATTACCAACATAGCACCATTGAAGAGCTATAACTGCGGTTGAGGGGGGGGCCCTGAGTGGTCCCGGTGCGGTCGGTACCTCTGCATCCCCTATCGCTACGCCACTGTTTCAGGAAGCATGGCAGTACTGTGTGTCAGAATTGCCAGGAAGTCTGCCTTTGCTTGAAACATTTCCCTTTTCTCTGGTAAGGTAACACAAAGTGCAGAAGAGCTGCATTTTTAAGTAAGTCTGAAGCGAGTTTAAAAAAAAAACCAGATACTCAACTTAGAAGAGGGAAGGCTCTGGGTCCTATACAGCCTTCCCGTTCCTCCTATGGTCCCCCCGTTCCACTGCTGGATTCTCCATTAGCAGTCTCCAACCGATGGGTCATAGACTGCTTACTTCTGCTGGTGTGAGAGGCTTCGGCAATCTTTAGGAGCCCGAGTGCTCCCGAAGATAGGCTGCTCCGTACTGCGCATGCCCAAGCTTGCATTCTCGTGCACTCGGTCAGAGACTGCTTACGGGGATCCAGTGCTGGAACTCGGCAGCGTAGCAAGACCCTATAGGACCCAGAGCCTTCCCTCTCCCAGGTGAGTATCTGTTTGTTTATTTTAAAAACTCGCTTCAGACTTACTTTAAGCAGAAGCATCCTCTGGGAAAATGGCTGAGTTTGCTTACGAAAATTAAAAAACTCCTTGTGAATGTACTTTTAAATAGCATCTCTATTTACTTGCTAACCACAGCCCAGCGGTAGATAACTAATGATCTTCTGCGAAAAGCCATTGTGTCCTTTTGGAAAACCATGCATACTTATCATAATGTACACTTTATGAAACACTTTATAATTCTCTGCCTTAAATAAAGCTCCATCTTTTACAATGGCTGGCAAATCGGTGCCTTAGGCAAGGATGATAAATTGCGCTCTACTCCCGCCAATTTCCAGTCCTGCTCATTATTCCGATTTTTTAAATATTATACTGTCTTCAAGCAGCTGTGATTGCCATATTTATAGGGAGAAACAAACACTTATAAAAATGTGGCTATTCATTTCTTTGGGCAGCGCAGTGGCAACAAATCCACAAATAGTGTACACATTTTCCCAGTAAACTTGCCGGTTCCTAATGAACTGTATAAGATGGTCTAAATATAACCATCTCCGTCACTATGTTTATTATCATGGTTCACAGAATGCCATTGAGCAGGCAGGGGCTAAGGCCTCGGCAACCATTTAGGAATAAGCTTTTATTGCTTTTCCAACAGTAGGTTCTGAAAGCTGATTACTGATTGCTCTGAGGAGTTGCACATAAAGGATCCTTTCACTATGGCAATAAATAAACTCATTCTTACATGCAGCATTCCTTTGTGGAACAGTTTATCTGGAGATGTATGGCAGCAGGTAGGTGTAGCACAGACAGTGACCAGGCATTTAAAGTATGCGTACATTATTTCCACTCTATGGCAAGTTAGAAAGATACAATGACAGAAGCATATTGAGAGTTTATAATCCATTTCATTTTAGTGGTTTCACAATGTTTTGACAATTTGTTCTTTATCACACCATGTATTATTTTCATCTTTTCACTCAGCAGCATAACTACAAAACATTGTCAGCCACAGCAAAACTTCAGTGCCCATGTGCCTCCTTCTGTCCTCCTTTGACCGGCAAGTTTACTGGGAAAAGTGCATACACTATTTGCCAATAGCTAGTGTTTGTTTCTCCCTATAAATATGGCAATCACAGCTGCTTGAAGACAGTATAATATTTAAAAAATTGAAATAATGAACAGGACTGGAAATTGGCATGAGTAGAGCGCATTTTATCATCCTTGCCTAATGTAACGATCGGTGAAGCACAGAGAGGTCTGATTACGGGTGATCTGCAGTATCACGGGGAATACAGACGTATACCAGATTATAAGTGATCTTCAGTATCACCGATAATCCGATATACAAGCTAACCTCTGTTCACCTGAGTAGAGTGTACTGTTTTGGTGTAACAGTAACACTTTGAGGACAAGCCTCAGCGCAGTCAGAAGTACAACGCAGATTCCTTCCGCAGACCTGAGCTCTCCAAGACGGGAGGAGTCAGACCAACAGTAGGAAGGATTGTCTGAAAGTGACACTCAGGAGGAGGTGCCACTGACAGGACGGGGAACCGCCTCCAATAGTGAGGTCGGTTCTCGGGGTCGGACAAACCAGGTCGTACACACACGGACAGATAAAGTACAAGATCAGGAGGCAGAGGCGGGGTCTAGGTACAGGCAGAGTTCGGCAACAGGGTATCAGATATATCGAGGTACAAAATCAGGAGACAGAAGCAGAGTCAAGGAACGAGCCGGGGTTCGGCAACAGAGTATCAGAAATATCGAGGTACAAGATCAGAGTTCAGGAGGATAGTCGAGCAGGCAATAGGTCATAACAGATAATCACAATCAAACTAGTACTTTAGCTGTCAACAGAATCTAGCTAAGTGTAGGATTACAGCTCCAGCTGGTCCCGGCACACTTGCGGATCTGACTACGGATCTGGGTGCTCCCACATATGTGATCGCAACGCCAGACACCCGAGGAATGACCAGCCAGCAGTATATATACACATATCCCTCTCCAGCACCTCCCACAGTGCTGGACCAATGAGAGGTGAAGCCAGAGTCAGCTGACCAGCCTGGTCAACTGACTACCTCTGGCTGTCATATAAACCCTGCCTGAGTGCGCGCGCGCGTCACTCTAAATCTAGAGGGACTACATGTCCCAGCCACACCAGCCCCGCTCTGCGGTACCTCCGCAGCGGGGGTATGCGCGCTAACCGCCGCGTCCAACGCGGCGGTTTCCCCGCACTCCGCACAACCTTGCACGGGGACAGCCGCCTCATGCTGAGAGGAGGCGGCTGCCTCTCCGTGTGTGTGGCCACTGTGCGCGGAAAGAGCCGCCCGCCGCTGGCTCATGGCGGCGGCTCTTCCACGCTTTCTCACACCTAAAGTACCAATTTGCCAGCCATTGTAAAATATGGAGCTTTATATAAGGCAGAATTTTTTTTTTTTAATTTTTAAGCAAAAATAAGTAAATATCTATGTCTGCTAATCTATAAACACAATGCCTGGGTTGGGTTTGGTCCATAGGGGCATTTATGTCTAAAAGGTGCCTATAACTCTCCCCCCTGTAATCCTAGTAGCTAGACCACTGATCCCAACTTTTGCTGCTCTGACTCTATGTGTCCATGTAAACAGAATAGGAGGTAGGTTATGTTGTTCAACTGAGATTTTCTGCGAACATTGAGATTCTTGACATGTCTCTGAATATGGAGGAGGTGACCTGATTCTATCTCTCCCATCACCAAGAAAATCTATATTTCTTCTTCCGTACGTGTCACTATATTTTGCATCTGCACACCTGTCTTGCACATTGAGGCATGGAAGAATGATGTAGAAGTGATGAAAAAATAGCTGGGATATTATTATTATTATTATTATTATTTAGTATTTATATAGCGCCAATATCTTCTCCAGCTCTGTACAGAGTATATTGTCTTGTCACTTAAACTGTCCCTTAGTGGGGCTCAAAATCTATCACCTACCATAGTCATATATCTATATTGTGAATTGTATGTATCAAAGTCTAGGGCCAATTTAGAGAGAAGGCAATTAACTTAGCTGTATGTTTTTGGGATGTGGGAGGAAACCGGAGTGCCCAGAGGAAACCCACACAGACACGGGGAGAACATACAAACTCCTTGCACATAGCGCACTGGCTGGAATTCGAACCAGGGACCCAGCGCTGCAAAGCAAGAGTGCTATCCACTATGCCACCATGCTACCCATAAATATGCTATGCTTCCATAGTTCTAATTTATGTCGTTGCACTACAATTACAAGCCAAAAATGTTGCAGCAGTATCCCTTATACATTCATCACTGATCACACCACTATCCACATTTAAAAATAGAAAATGTTACATCAGGATGCTACTGTTGATTGGCTAGCTTTGATGCACTTGATCCCCCCAAAAAGTGATATTTAAGACATCTTCCGACCCCTGGAATTTTTGTAGTTCCTTTTGTTGGCTTTGCTTGGGGCCTGGACATCTGTTGTTGTGCACCTAATGGCATCCATGGCTAGGAGCATAAGCACATGCTGTTACAATTATTTCTGAACCACATGTGCACAGCACACTCCTGGCCATGGCTGCCATACACAGCAGCTCAGGAGGGCATTCGAGGATGCATGTACCGTAGTTGCGCCTGAGCCCAGTTGCAGTTTTTAAAGAGAGGCAAGGGCAGCATAATGAAGGGAAGGTCAACAATACTGAAGATCCACTAAGATTATGGGAAGTTGGAAAAAGCCCCAGGTATGGCAACATAATATTTCTCTTTTGGTTGGTGTGCTTTACGGCCCGGTTCACAGTAGCGTTTGCCAACGGAACCAGCCGTACGGATCCGTGGTCCATTCCGCTGAATGGACAAAAGCATTCTGCAGGACCCAATTTTCCGGGCCGTTTCACTCAGCGGAAAGTAACCGGAAAGGTTTTGCAGCATATAGGAACCAATGAAAACAGACGTTTTGCAATACACTGGCTGTAAAATGGACCGTTTTCACCGGATCCAGCTGGCCCGATCCGTATGTCCGGTTCCGTAAAACAATGCTAATGTGAACCGGGCCTAAGAGATACAGAGTAACTTTTTAGTACGTAGTTCATGCCTTCTTCAGATTCTCATCCTGGCTGTGTACTGAATACACTCTTAATTATAACTTATAAATATGTGGACATCAGAAGGAGGCACAGAGATTTTTGGTACCATAAATCAATGTTATTAAGATGTATTAAATACAAATAAATGTCTAAAAGGAGCATGGAGCGTGTTTGTGAATTACTAAACTGTTATTTATGCCAAATAAATAAGACTTCCTGTGAGTTACCAACATGCCTTGGAAATTCTGACCTTGCCTGAAAAGATCATAAATCCAGGGCTCACTCAGATAAGGCAGTTTAATAAAGTAGATACAACAGTATTTTGAGGCAAGAAATATATTAATTAAATTCAGTCAAAAAAATCTGATCTCTAGTCAATTCTACATCTACAGTTTTGAATCTTTATATAAATTTTGTTTCCCACTTCTCTTTATACATCTATAGTCAACTAAAGATGTGTCCTTGGCAAGGTACAAGAGCTGCTACTGAAAGATCAATTTCATTGTTGTTAAGGAACCACTTTAACAAAAAATTTTTTTAAATACACATGGATTAATTGTACATTTGTCCCAGAATAAATTGTATTATAAATTACTTTTTTCCTATGTTGCTGACACTTACAGTAGGCAGTAGAAATGTGACAGATTTGACAGTTTCTAATCTAATCCATCTTCTCATGGGTGATTCTAAGGAATTTCCATATTTTGAAAAGCTCTTCCTGGATGGCAGTGGCACACTCCAACTGCCACGACAATGTGCACAGAAGGAGACTGGCTTTCCAGAACCATTGTAAAGGTTTTAGGGAATGCTTTTGAAAATAACAAGAGAAAATATTTTAAAAAATCCCCTATGAGATCTATCAGTTCTGTCTGATTTGTACTAGCTACTGCGTGTCGGGAACATAGGAAAAAATACATTTACAGCGCATTTTACTCTGGGACAAATGCACAGCTCATACACATGCATTTTACATTTTTCAAATTTTCGCAATAGTTCTCCGTTAATAACAAACTCCTGCATGTTGATTCATTGAAGCAGAGTTTACCCTGTTTCTCCCACATAAAGTCTTCCTGAGGGGAATTTTCAACATATGATCAGTTTTACCGGGTCAGTTGCTAAAAGCTGCCTTTTATTCTGTATTTCCCACAGGCAGGAAACTGTTCTATGTATAATGAGATGTTGCCTATTCAATTCGTTTTTTTGTTTTGTGTGGTTTTTTTTAGCTGTTTTAGAGTGGGTAGATGTCATTATGTCAAGAGGGAAAGTTCAGGGAATATCTCTCTATATAATTTTTATGTAAAATGGGTCAAAGTTCGTTGACAAGCCTTGCTAAGAACTCGAGGTATGGGTTATAAGTGGCAAGCAGTGCAACCTTACCATTCTCCTGGTTCTACTTATATTGCTGGAGGTCAGTTGTGGGGGTGATGCTTATTGTCTTGACCCAGTTGCATGTTATAGTGTCTCTGTAAAGCAGCATTCAATTATAAAATGTTTCCATGCTGGGGATGGAAACTGTCATTACTAAGGCATATTGGTCAATCTGTAAGCTTGTGGTATATATAGGTTTGTAGGTTATTTCCTATGATGTTTATGGAGGTAACCAGAACATTAATCCCAGTGTGAAAATGGCTTAATTCAATTTTGCTTATGAGACACAAATCATTTAAAGGGACCCTGAGCAGAGCTTTAAAATGAAAACCGGCACTTACCTGGGCTTCCTCCAGCCCTCTGTAGCCCGCGAGGTCCCTCTGTGTCCTCTGGGTCCCCTCTGTGGTCCCACTGGTGGCACCATTAGGGTGGCGATTTCAGCTGAAGTGTACTTACCCATCTCTTTAGTGGAGAAGAAACCTATTTACCATGCTTCTGAATTACCATATCTACTGTATAGTCTTACCTCTAGAGGCATAAGGCAATTTCCTAAACCCATTTCCCGTTATTTTAAAGTAGGTGTTCCCCAGGCATTAAAAGGAACCCAAGGTGTGAGACCGATGGAAGCTGCCATATTTAGTTCTTTTTAACTTCTTAACGACCACGTCATGCCGATGGGCGCGAATGCGGTGGCAGCCCCAGGACTGCCTAACACCAATGAATTGACATCAAGTCCTGGGGCGGGGATTTGTAGGAACACATCTCCGCTTGAATGAGCTCTGCTCCGTCATCAGTCTCCCAGCGGCGATCGCCTCTAGGAGACTGTTAGACGCGAAACCGCCATCTATTTACACTGTATAGCGCTGCGATCTAAGGCAGCGCTGTACTGGGGACAGCCATGTGGCATGGTTGTCCCCTCTGGAGACACAAAGGCGATAAGCTGTCATAAGCATCAGCCTGTGATTGGCTAGCGGGGGGAGTGAGGGGCACATAGAAAAAAAATAGTAATATTTATTGTAAAAAAAGAAATAATTATTTTTTTATAAATAAATAAACATCCAGGGAGCGATCACAGCTCACTAACAGAAAGCCCTGTTGGTGGGCAGAAAAGGGAGGATGGATCACTTGTGTGCTGAGTTCTACAGCTCTGCAGCAAGGCCTTAAAGCTGCAGTGGCATAATTAGTAAAAAATAGCCTGGTCACTAGGGGGGTGTAAGCCTACGGTCCTCAAGTGGTTAAACAATACCAGTTGCCTGCCAGTCCTGCTCATCTTTCTGGTCAGTAGGGTCTAACACCTAGGGTCTAATCACACACCTGAAACAAGCATGAAGATAATCTTGTCAGAAACATCTGAACATGTTTGTTTAGGGTCTATGGCTTAAATTATTTGAGACAGAGGATCAGCAGGACTGCCAGACAATGAGCATTATTTAAAAAGAAATAAACATGTCAGCCTCCACATCCCTCTTACCTCCAGTTCCCTTTAAAGCTGCTGTGTTGGGAAAAACTTACCAAGTAACTTCTGAAAAGGCTAAGTAGAACTTGTGTTTGTACTTGACACTTTACACGGAGGAACTTTTTAAGCATCAAGAATCCACAGTGAATCTGAATCTGTTCTGTGACACAAGTTGGGCTATACCTGTGCTACCATCATAACCAGCAATTTTAACACATAATACCATGAATCGGAAAACATGGACCCCTAAAACTGGCTGTTGGTAAATCTCCAGTTAGTTGATTGGTATTACGCTTCCATTGTCCAGAAACAACATCCCTGTTCAGCAGCATATTTAAAGTGTACCAGAGATGGTACGCTGGCACTTATTTATACGTACCTGGGGCTTCCCTCAGCCCCATGAGCATCGTGGCCTCCCTCCCCATCCTCCTCGGCCCCTCCGTTCTGCTCTGGCAATACGACTGTCGGTAATCCAGTCAGTCAATGCCAGTTGAGGTCTTCTGCACATGCCCCTGCCGCGCTCCCATCCCCTGGAGCACTCTGCACCTGCGCAGTACTATTGAGGAGGACAGCAAGGGAGGTCACGATGCTTACAGGGTGGGAGGAAGCCCCAGGTAAGTATAAATCAGCGCTATTGTACCATCTCTGGTTCACTTTAAGATATGTGCAGGTCAACTTGTTTCTTCTGCAGACATTATGGCTTAATATTGTTTTGGTGAAAAAAATTAACTTAGAAACAAATATATCAATATCGATCTTAAGTTATCAAGCCTAAAACTTGTGCATCTATATTTGGTCTGCATTAACTCATTTATCATGTAACAAAGCAAATCATTAATAACTACCCAGCTCTTAGAAACTTTAAATCTATTTAAACTAACTCTTGTAATGATCGGTGTAACACAGAGAGGGTCTGATCACCGGTGAACTGCAGTATCACCGACAATGCAGAATATACCGGATTATAGATGATCTGCAGTATCACCGATAATCAGATATATACACTAACCTCTAGATACCTGAGTAACGAGTGAGTGTAATGCAACAGAAATACTTAGAGAACACACAGGGGAGTGTTCCTTCCGTAGGCCTAGACTCTCCCAAGGGAGGAGCTAGGCTGAGAGTAGGAAGGACAGAGTGTGAGTGACACCAGAGAGGGTGTCACTAACAGGTCTGGGAACTGCCTCTAATAGCAAGGCCAGTTCTCGAGGTCGGGCAAGCTAGGTCGTTAACACACAGACAGATGAGGTACAGATTCAGGAGACAAATACGGAATCCAATGGACAGGCAGAGTTTGGCAACGGAGTATCAGAAGTAGCAAGGTACAGAATCAGGAGGCAAATACAGAGTCCAGAAACGAGCAGAGTTTGGCAACAGGATATTAGAAATAGCAAGGTACAGAATCAGAGTTCAGAGGAATAGTCAGGCAGGCAGAAGGTCATAACAAATAATACAGTTCAATATTCCTGACGCTAAGGTGTGAGATCCTTGGCCGTCAACACCTTTGGAAACTATGCTAGTACACAGATACAGACAAGGTCTGAGTGCTACCACGTAGTGATTGCAACGGCAGACAACCAGTGAATGACCAGCACCCAGTATATATACTTTAGTGCTCTCCAGCACCTCCCTTAATTGCTGGACCAATGAAAGATGCTGCAAATGTCAGCTGACCGGCCTGGTCAGCTGACCTTCCTCTGACTGCCACAAAAGCCCTGCCTCTCTGCGCGCGCACGCGTCCTCCTAAACCAGTGTGGACTATCAGTCCCAGCCACACCAGTCATGTGTTGTAATGTAGCTGCTGTATGGGATGCAGAATCCGCCGCCACGCTGTCCGAGCGTGCGGCGTTTCCTCCGCGTCCCACCTTACTGAGCGAGGCAGGCCTATGCGTACAAACCGCCGCGTCAGACGCGGCGGTTTCTCCGCGTTCCTCCATGCCAGACGCGGAAACAGCCGCCTCATCTTGCGTCCATGCGGCAGCTTTTCTGCGTTTCCTCACAACTCTAAATTGATTTTGTACAATAATAAAGCAAGGTGATCTACTGATCTAGGCAGTACAAAAGTACGTATTTCAGGCCTATTAATATGGCTAGGCCTGAGCTCACAAAACAAAGAAGAAAGAGGCCCTCTAGAAAAGCACCACTCAGCTAGTACTGTATGTGATCACAAATAAATCTTTAATTATACACATTTGGAAAAAGCCACAACGTATAATTCATCTGAGATATATGAATAGGAAGGGGGGTAAATCAATCCACATGTATATACTCATACATCTATACCAATCAATAAGATTAAAAACAATTAAAAGCACATATGATAACACAGCCTCACCGTCTGATCCATACTGCACATCCCCACATGTATGTTTCACTCAATTAATACATCTATCTCCACTCAGGGTTTGTTTCAAGCCCTTGAGATGGAGGAACCCGGGTTCAGTATAAAGTGCAGTGCATTAGCCGCCGGCCGCATCACTTCCGCATCTCCGATGCGGAAGTGTATTGAGGAGATGGGACACGGCTGCGGGCGGATGCGGCCGTGCGAAAATCTGCAGCATGCTGCAGATTATCGGATCGCACCGCTCCGCACACCATGCACGCAGTGGAAACTGTTCCACTGGCGTGCATGTGTTTCAGGACACATGCGGTGCGATGCAGCTATGTAGCCGCATCGCACCGCTCCTAGTGGAAACGAGCCCTTAACATTTAATGCAAACGTTTTTGCATTTAGCCGGTATTCCTGGATAAAATTTAGTAAATTTTGTGAGTGAAAACTAGGAAGTCTAGTAGAAAATGATTTAAAAAAAATGCTACAGGAAAAAGTAAGTTAAAACCATCTATTTAATATAAAAAGGTAAAAAAAAAAATATACAGGAAACTCTGTTACAAAACAACATGCATTCATAAAAAAAAAGAAAATAGGCCCTCTCTCAGTTCTAAGGATTAGTATAGAAAGACATACAAACAATCATCTGATCTGTAGCAAGTTTGAAAATCTATTGAAATTTAACCTCAAGTCAAGTAAAACAACACAAAACAGATTTCACCATTTCATTTTTTATATATTAAAAATGAAGCCAGAATGAAGTAATCATGTGTGGAAAAACTAAGTAAGCTTTAACAGCAATAAATTGACATACTTGTTTTCTGTAGAACTTTGTGGAAACATTAATGCTGCCTCTTTTTCCACATTGCTTCAGTTCATTGCATGCTGAAAGCATTTATTTAGGCACATCTGATCTCACTTAAGGTCCCACAACAGCATTTTGATTAGGTTGAGGTCTGGACTTTAACTGGGGATTTATTGGTCAAGATCGGTACTTCACCTACAAATAGTTAATGTGGACACTGACATTGAGGGCTCGTTTCCACTATTGCGGTGCAGATTCGCCTGGATTCCACCGCTGATGAAATCGCATGCGGATGCGATTCCCCATGCGTTTTTTGCCGCGAAGTCGAATGCGAATTCGCATAGGTGAGGGTATATGCGATTTTAACCATGTCACTGCCTGTGTGAATCTACATTCGTACCTATGCGAATTCGCATGCGAATTTGCGGCAAAAACGCATGGGTAATCCGCATGCAATTTCCCTATTAAATACATTGCATGCGATTGGCATGCATTCCACTCGCAGGCGAATTCTGCGGCTCTTTTGTGCGTTTTTTCACCGCTGAAAAAACGCAACTCAACAATGCTACTGTGGAAACAGGCCCATCCACTTGCATTACATGTGCGAATCCGCATGCGTTGGACGCATGCGGATTCGCGATAGTGGATCGAGTCCTTAGATATTATTTAGCTGAAGCCCAAGCTGTTGAAATATTTGCTCTTGGTGCTTGGATTTGACATAAAGGGTGAAGGGAATGGAACATAAGCATCAGTTAGAGTTGTTAGTTAGGGTTCTGTCTTGTTTAAGAGAGTTGGTGTAAAGGGATTGAGCAGGGGTAGGTCAGCTAAATTGACTAATTTTAGAAGGTTAGAGAAGATTAAGAGGAAGTAGGAATGGAATGACATGGGGGGGGGGGGAGAGTAAGGCTTCGGGAAAGACTAAATGTTAAAGTTGGGCAGCAGTGGATAGCACTCTTGATTTGCAGAGCTGGGTTGCCAGTTTGAATCCCAGTAAGGTCAACATCTGCAAGGAGGTTGTATGTTTTCCCCATGTCTGTTTGGTTTTCCTCCCACATCCCAAAAATATACAGATAAGTTAATTAGCTTCCCCCTAGAATTGGCCCTAGACTACAATAGACATACCACTATGGTAGGGATTAGATTCTGGGCTCCTCCGAGGGACAGTTAGTGATAAGACTTCTCTGTAAAGCGCTGCGGAAGATGTCGGCGCTATATAAATACTAATTATTATTAATAATAATAATAATACAAAAGTGGAGGTCAAAGTTAGGGAGAAGTTAACAACAGGGATCCAGGGATTGCTAATGGGCAAACTAACAACTGGAGAAAGATTATGAAAGCATTATTTAAAAAATAAACCTTATGCATAGTCAAAGGTGGTTCCAAATGAAGGGCACTCAACCAAACACAGTATAATCTGACATGTGGATTAAGGCTAATGACGGAAGGGATTAAAAGACTTAAGTATGTAAAAAGCAGTAATTAGGTACAGGGCCGGTTCTAACTACTATGGGGCCCCGGGGCAAAAGTAAATTGGAGGCCCCACTAACACCCCCCACCATGGAAAATCCACCCCAGGGCCCCAAAGCTGGCTGCCAGGCCTACCCCACCCGTCGCACAATATCATCATGTGTCCATCTTATGTCCCCCTAAAAGCATTGTTGGGATCCCCATTATTCACTCAGCGGAGTCTTACCTAATCCAGGCAGGACACAGGAGGCAGCACCATACTCTATGCTTCACACAGCAGAGTCTTACCTAATCCAGGCAGGACATAGGAGGAAGCACCATACTCTATTCTTCACACAGCAGAGTCTTACCTAATCAAGGCAGGACACAGGAGGCAGCACCATACTCTATGCTTCACACAGCAGAGTCTTACCTAATCCAGCCAGGACACAGGAGGCAGCACCATACTCTATGCTTCACTCAGCGGAGTCTTACCTAATCCAGGCAGGACATAGGAGGCAGCACCATACTCTATTCTTCACACAGCGGAGTCTTACCTAATCCAGGCAGGACACAGGAGGCAGCTCCATACTCTATTCTTCACACAGCAGAGTCTTACCTAATCCAGGCAGGACACAGGAGGCAGCACCATACTCTATGCTTCACACAGCTGAGTCCTACCTAATCAAGGCAGGACACAGGAGGCAGCACCATACTCTATGCTTCACACAGCAGAGTCTTACCTAATCCAGGCAGGACATAGGAGGCAGCACCATACTCTATGCTTCACTCAGCAGAGTCTTACCTAATCCAGGCAGGACACAGGAGGCAGCTCCATACTCTATTCTTCAGAATCAGAATCAGAATCATTTATTTCGCCAAGTACAACGGGAGTTGTACCCGGAATTATTTTTGGCACATACAGGGTCGGTGATGGTACAGTATCAGACATGCAGTAGATATACACTTGTTAGGCATAACACATGCAGCATAGTATACAGAGTAGGCATATACAAAGCAACAAAAACTGGAGGGGTCCTAGTGCTGTGTGAGCGGAGCTGCCTGCCTCATTGGCGGCGCTCAACAACTACGCAGCAACTCGGATGGCCCCGTAATGTCCGACAGTACCTAGAGAAGGAGAGAAAAGAAAGAAGAAAGGGAGAGAGAAAGGAATAGAGAGAGAGAGAGAGAGAGAGAGAGAATAAGAAGCAGAAGAATTGTTAGGCTAGAGAGAGGCAGAGTTCAGAGAGACCTGCTGTCCAGCTGGTTGATGGTGTGGCTGGAGGATCCCATGGCTGCACAAATCCATCCCCCAGCTGCGGCCCGGTAGCATTTTGAGCAAGGGGGGACCCGGTGGTGGAGGGCAGGAGGTTCCTTGGGAGACCCCTTTGGGATTGCAGTGTCACCTGGCCGGTTAGTGCCCTTGCGTGTGCTTGAGATTGCTGGCTCCCTGACTTCCCTGGTATCGGCGGCGGTATTGTCCCTATGTGGAGGTCTGCACCACGTGGGTGGCGGCCTCAGCTGATGCAGCTCCGGAGGTGGTTTGCTGATTGGGTGTCTTCCCTTGCGGTGGCTGCCATGCTGAAGTTTGAAGAGGGCACAGCAAGCAGCCGCAGCTCCATCTGGGGGAGCGATGGCATCTCCACTTGTGTGGCTGCGTGGGAGTAGAGTGCTGTGGGTGGCGGCATCAGGCCCTCTGTGGCCGCGGTGGAGGAGCGGCCATGCTTTTATGGTGGAGTAGTAAGCAGAGACCAGGCCGCTTCTGCCCGTGTAGTGATCCCCGTGCTCCGTCTTGGCGTCTGGGCTCCTAGGCAACAGCGGCGCCGCAGCCCACGTGGTGGAAGGGATCCGGCTGCTTGGGTCAGGGTAGCCAATCCAAAGGGCTAGCAGGGCGGCCAGCGGCCTGCATGGTGTCGTCCCCCGTGGCTGGTATGTGTGAAGGACGGGTGCCCCTCCTCTGGGTCACGAGCTGCGGTGCTGTGGTGGGACCCGCGCGGGTGGTGATGCCGATGGTCTGGAGGCAGCGGTGGAAGAGCAGTCTGAGTCACTTCTTCATGCCTGCGCACTGCACGTGGGCCCGGACAACTGATTCTTTTGCCGACCTGCAGCCCGTGGTGCGTGGCAGGAGCAGAGCAAGACCAACGCGCCCATGTCCTCCGCAACCTGCCTCATGTGTAGAAGCTCAGAGGTGAGTGGAGGTTACAGATAAAAAAGTAGAAAAGACCGGAGCCCTGTGGCCGTGGCGTCCTAGTCCGGCGCCATCTTGTGTGATTTTCACACAGCGGAGTCTTACCTAATCCAGGCAGGACACAGGAGGCAGCACCATACTCTATGCTTCACACAGCAGAGTCTTACCTAATCCAGGCAGGACATAGGATGCAGCACCATACTCTATGCTTCACTCAGCGGAGTCTTACCTAATCCAGGCAGGACACAGGAGGCAGCTCCATACTCTATTCTTCACACAGCAGAGTCTTACCTAATCCAGGCAGGATACAGGAGGCAGCTCCATACTCCGCTTTGGAATTTGGCTGCATCTTACCCTTGCAACAGGTAGTGCAAATAAGCCCCATACCCATAGGTCACTATAGCTTTAGGGGGGGGGGAGATACCTAGGGGAGACCCTAGAAGCTCTGTGGTCCTGTGGCCATTGCCCCCTTCACCTTTATAGAAGCGTCAGCCCTGATTAGGTAAATATCTATTACCAGCTGCAATTTTGTTATAGCAATAACATCTGTATTATGTGTATTTAGTTCCAAGTTACAAAAGATAAAATGTGAATATAGCAATAAAGGGGTTAACAGCTATTGGTAGGAAAACAAGACATAGGATTATGCAGGCTCTGTCTCTGCCTCCAGCACCAACCTCGCCTAGGACACTTTATTGGTTTAATACTAAATTGGTGCTTCATTGTTTTATCGTTGAGATTCAAGTCCCATCCCTTACAATAGCAATAAATCCAATTCAAGCATCCCGGTGATTTCAGATCTGTCAGAAGTATTCACAGCACTGCAGTGAAAGAGATAACTTTATGGTCAGAGAGGTTTGTTCTCTTCTGCAAGGCAGATGATACAAGAATATTAAGTGATCTTGATTTCTGCTTGATATCTGCAGAAGGGATACTAAGTGTGAGTGATGGCCTCCCACTCATTATACAGCAGTAAGAAGGTTATTCAGACTCGACGCGCGCTGGACTTGCTGTTTAGTGCTGCCTTTCTGTCATCTGTTTTGTTAACTGTTTGAAGGGCAATATGAATCATTCACCTGAGATTGCCTGGGAAAGTTTAGTGCAGGATATATGTGTTGTTCTTGAGGTGACATATGCTTAGTGAGTAATGACAGCCTGGCTTTCATTGGGATTTTATAGATTTGTCCAAAAAAGTATGGTACACTTGTTTTGCAATTTAAATGAGTTAAGTCCTCATTACTGACAGCTGCTTCCTTCAAATGTCATTAGAAATGAAAATCTCAAGTAACCTCTGAAGAGTGCTACAAACTAAATAAAGTTGCTTGTGTACTTTCAGTTAATATGACAATACACAGGAGCTTCTGGCTGTCTGACAGCACTCTTTATAGGCCGCATTCTACAAGTACCTCATAAGCTAGGAATAGTGGCACGAAGCTCATCACTGCATCACTATGGATAATAAAAATGGTGAAGCGATATAACCTTGAGGTTTTTTTAAGTGTCTGTTATAAGCTGGGAGTACTGCAATGAAGCATCCATGAAGTGGGCAAGCCCAGCCTTGTGTATTATCCTTTGTACAGGGTACAAGAGAAGAAGAAATATGGTTAACCACTAAGAAGGCTTGATGGGGTCATAATAAGGTAATTCCCTCTTGTCCTCTCTGTAAGGTTAAAAAAGGAGGCGTTTTTAAAACTATGAAGATCACCAGCCAGTATTAAAGTATCCTACCTAATAAAACGCAAATGTCTCTGCATCCCATATCCCTGTGTGTGTGTTTTTGTTGTGCACATGTGCAGGGAGCCTGGGAGGGACACAGAGACACTGAGGAGGGCTGGGAGAATGATGCGGCGGGGGCCAGGAGGGGCGGGCGTGTGCGCGTGTGCAGCACGAGGGGCGGGGGTGTGCGCGCACGCGGCAGATGAGCGGTGACAGACCTAGCCCATTTTTAAATGGGCTAAGGTCAATAGTAATATTATAATACAGAATACGGTATGTTGGCGCTTTATAAATAAATAATAATAATAATAATAATTGGACACACTTGTGATCAAGAAAGACTTTTTGAGCGATGAAAACCACTCTGGTGCACTCCCTTGTGTGTTTACTTTTCATAGCATCTGTATCAAGCACTTAAAGGGAATCTGAAGTGAAAATAAACTTATGATATAATGATTTGTATGTGTAGTACTGTTAAGAAATAAAACATTATTAGCACAGATGTGAGTCTCATATTGTTTCCAGTACGGGAAGAGTTAAGAAACTTCAGTTGTTATCTATGCAATAGAGCTTCTGTGAGCTCTGCGATGGACAGCACTTTCTTTTGAAGCACTTATCTCATCTGTCTCTCATTGTTTCTTCATAGTTTATGGTTTTTCTGCAGAGAAAGGTTTAAAGTAGTGTTCCCCAACCCTGTCCTCAAGGACCGCCAACAGTGCATGTTTTGTGGAAATCCACAGAGGTAGTTAATCAGTTCTGCTGAGACACTAATTACCTCACCTGTGCATGTTTGTGGTTTCCTGCAAAACATGTACTGTTGGTGGGCCTTGAGGACAGGGTTGGGGAACTCTGGTTTAAAGGATCAATAGCCTGCTCTGTGAAATCATTTAAAATGCTGAGTGTATTGTGGAAACTGCAATTATTAAAGAATGATGCAATGTTATTAAAAAAAAAAAAGCTATATACCTGAAAATAAAAATATGACACTATTTTCTTTGCTACTAATGTTCTATTAATTATCCGTACTACACAACCAATTCATTATATCATGAGGGTTTTTTTTCGCTTCAGTATCACTTTAACTCATCTTTCATCGGCCCTTTCCTTCCCTTCTCCATAAATGTCCTCAAAATTTCAGACTTTTATGGAAATAGGGCTCTGGAGAAGTTTTAAAAGAATTACAGTTTTTCTCCAGTCAGACTTACCTGGACTAATGCAGGGGTGTCCAAACTTTTCACACCAAGGTCCATATGACTGTTCTGGAGATTGCTAGAGATCCGAACTAGCAAAATTGACCTAATGTAAGTAAAAATGCAATTTCATGCATAAACTAGGTTTATTTAGTCTAGAGAAAAGACGCCTTAGAGGGGATCTAATTAACATGTATAAATACATCAGAGGGCAATATAATAGCTTGGCGGATGAGCTTTTTGTCCCTAGGCCTTCTCAAAGGACTAGAGGACATGATCTGCGCATGGAGGAAAAACATTTTAGCCATTTATTTAGGAAAGGGTTCTTTACAGTAAGAGTGATTAAGATGTGGAATGCATTGCCACAGGAAGTCGTTATGGCAAACTCTATACCTGCATTTAAAGGGGGCTTAGATGCTTTCCTTGCGTTGAAAGACATCCATGGCTACAATTACTAGGTAATGCCTAATGATGTTGATCCAGGGATTTTATCTGATTGCCATCTGGAGTCGGGAAGGAATTTTTCCCTTTAGGGGCTAATTGGACCATGCCTTGTAAGGGTTTTTTCGCCTTCCTCTGGATCAACAGGGATATGTGAGGGAGCAGGCTGGGGTTGTACTTTATACTGGTTGAACTCGATGGACGTATGTCTTTTTTCAACCAAAATAACTATGTAACTATGTTAGTGTGCATGGCATGCATGGCGGTTGTTGTGTTTCAGCGTCAATCACATGCTGGGACAATGATCCTCTGCCCAGTTAACCCCAGCGGCAACGTGATACCCCACTGAGTGGGGGCGGACCTACTGTGGGAAGGGGATGGAGCTAGATTGCGGGAGGGGGCAGAGCTATTTGGGGTGGCCAAGGGGCTGCTTGCCATTAAATACTTCAAAGAACACGAGGCTGCTGAAAAAGGCTTGGGGGGCAGCAAATGACCCCGGACTTTGGACATCACTGGAACATTGTGTAACACTCGCTGATAAGTAAATACAGGCTATGAAACTCTTGCAGGGTAGAGATACAGTTCTGAGTGAAAGAACAGATATAAAAGGTAAATAATTCAAGATGGGGTTTGTAAAACAGCTAAAACTGACATCATTCCACTGAGACAATAACAGCTTAATTTTTATTTTATTTTTTTAGCTTTTAAACACAAGTACTGTAATACCCTTATTCCCGCCATGGCTGGTTAGGTAACTTTATCCATATAGAAGATCACTTCTTCTCCATCATTGCCTCATCACTTTAGATTATTAATAGGATTAGCTATGCATGTTTTGTTATCACTTTCATTCACTTATACCTTTGATGTTACACAGTTGTGATATTATATTTTGGCAGAATAGAAGCTCAGTAAGTTTAACTCTATAGCAAGCGATTGGTTTAATTTAGATATACTGCAATACTGTGCTGTTTTGCGTGTTAAAGTTAAAACGTGGGCCACAGCTGTTTTTTATGTTTTTATCTCTTTGTTATTAGTACAAACTACTATATAAATTTGTGCAGCACATTCCTATTGTATAAAACTTATATTTTATTCCATTGCAGCTTAAAGTACTTGAGACTAAGGGGACTAAAAGCTTTATACATACCTGGGGTTTCCTCCGGCCCACTTCGTGCAGATCGCTCCCACACCGGCGTCTAAATCCTCCTTGATGCGCCAATAGCAGCATGCCGGGGCCAGTCGGCACAGGTGCAGTGCTTCCAAGCGTGCTCCCCCGTCTCATTCCCATGGCCGGGAGCATTCTGCCTCTGTGCAGTAGTACTATTGCGGCGCCCAAATCCACAGGCTTGCTTTGCACGATTTTGGACTGCCTACTACTATCCAAATTAAATGCAAACTCAAAAAAAGGCATTGCTTACTCACCAAGCAGCCCTTGCTTCTCAACTGGTTTGCAGGGTAAAGCCAGCCAGCAAATTTTAAGGGCTCTTTCACACCAAGACGTTGCATTTTAGGGGACGTTAAGGTCGTATAACGTGCCCCCAACGCAACGCATGGTGGTGTTGAAGTTGGACCTCAGATTGAGACGCGTCATGCGGCTCTTGGTGCGCCGTTTTCGTTCTATACTGATAGAATGAAAACGGCACATGCGTCAAAAGACTGTGGAGACCATGTGATCGGAACACTCCGCATCACGTGGTCCCGCCAGCCAGTTGTCGCACGAAGCGGCCGATCCAGGAAGTAAACACGTTACGTCAGCACAGTGCAGTGAATATTAATTAGCGGACTCTCCCCTCCTCCTCTCCTGCACTGAATATCACAGCATAGGGCCGGCGGAGGACACAGAGCCATGTCAGCTATATATAATCACAATCTCAATAGCAAATACAACGAAAACGGCGCATGCTTAAAAAAAAAACAAAAAACAGACATTACTGAGCATGTGCAAGCAGTGTAACGCACCAAAGTACGAGTATCACACACAGCATGCTGCACTTTCATTAAACGTGCAGCGTTATACTCTAACGCAACGTGTGCACTGTGAACAGCACATTGATTTTCCAGTGCTGTGAATTGGGCTGTGTTACAGGCTGCTCTAACGTGGGACTTTAACGTCCCACTGGGAAAGCAGCCTTAAAGGCACAAGAATAATTATTTGACTTTTGGTGAACACTCCAGGCAGCATCTTAAAAAATAAGTTGTTATTTTATTAACTTTTCTTGTTAACATCCCCCGCACACTGGCACACATATAGGCCCAGTCGCCCACACACTCTTCCCTGCGTTTTTGGAAGCTTAATTTAATTACAATTTATTTGCAGTTGATGTTGTCTAGTTTTCTATGTAACTAAAATGTTTGGTCTGTATTTTTCTCAGTTTATTTTCTTCACCAACGCAGAACAGTGAAGACACCATTCTACTTCCATCACTAAGGGCTGGTGCACACCAAAACCCGCTAGCAGATCCGCAAAATGCTAGCAGATTTTTAAACGCTTTTTTTTATTTTTATGAGGCGTTTTGCTAGCGTTTTGCGGATTGCTGCTGCGGTTTTCAGTATAGTAGATTTCATATATTGTTACAGTAAAGCTGTTACTGAACAGCTTCTGTAACAAAAACGCCTGCAAAACCGCTCTGAACAGGCGTTTTTCAGAGCGGTTTGCGTTTTTCCTATACTTAACATTGAGGCAGAAACGCATCCGAAATCCAAAAAATGCCTCACCCAGGCATTTTTCGTTTCTGCAAAACGCCTGCCGCTCTGGTGTGCACCACCCCATTGAGATACATTGACCAAGCAGATCCGCAGCCGCAAGCGGATCCGCTTGCGGCTGCGGATCTGCTTGGTCAATGTATCTCAATGGGGTGGTGCACACCAGAGCGGCAGGCGTTTTGCAGAAACGAAAAATGCCTGGGTGAGGCATTTTTTGGATTTCAGATGCGTTTCTGCCTCCAATGTTAAGTATAGGAAAAACGCAAAACGCCTGTAAAACCGCTTGATCAAGCGGATTTTGATGCGGATGCGTTTTTTTCAAGAATGCGCACTTCCAGGTCAAAGTGTGCTTCCTGTGTGGCAGATTTGCATGAGGGATTTTAGACTGCGCAGGAGGAAGATGGCAGCAAAGTGGTTTACCACAGAAAACCTGATAATTAAGATTGAAAACAGCCCAGAACTTTATGACAAGTCTTTGCCTGGATATAAAGACCACCAAAGGGCTCATGAAATCTGGAGCAACATTGCAAAAGATTTTCTAGGAGAAAAATGGAATACTTTGAGCCAAAAGGGCAAGGATTCTAAGAGTAAGTATATGTGTACAGAATTGTTGTATTTTATTGATTTCATGCAGCACTTTGCAGACAATATATCATCACCCCTCCACTAAATGAGTAATTAAACAATTAGAAATTTCATTATCACAGGTCTCTGGCAAAGCTGTTCTCTCTATAGCTATCTCTCCTTATAAACAGCAGGTACATGTGTGTGTATGTACTCACATGTATTATTAGGGCGCTATTTGCCACTTTAGAGTGTCATGAATGATATAGACATACAACACGGTTTCAAGAATGTTTATTTGCACAATAATACTGATCTCGTCATGTAAGTAAATAGCAGCCTGCAGGTTTTTTAGTTCTTACAGTTATGGCACAAAATAATCAGCTAATTTGTCTCTGTTGTGAATGGCAGAAATGGGACCACGTAAAGTAGCTGGTGGTAAAGTGACAAGAGCACTGTTTGAAAGATCCCCCTCTTCCTCCTCTATGGTCATGCTATCTAGTGTTCTCACATAATTATGCAAAATACATGTTGCCTTCACCACTATTATAGCATACTTTGGTTGCATTTTTATAGCAGTGTGATAAATGCGCCATTTGTTTGCCAGAATTCCAAAAGCACATTCTACTACTTGTCTGGCTTTGGTCAGGCGGTTATTAAAGACTACTTTCTTATGAGTCATATCTCTCTGTGCATATGGTCTCATAACATGCTCAGACAGTGCAAAGGCCTCATCAGCCACAAACACACAGGGGTAAGGTGGTTCTACAGTGTCAGGCCAGGGGCGTGGTGGTGGTAAAGTCATCTGGCCTGTGCGAAGCTTCACGCCAAATCGACTGTGCTGGAAGACTGAGGAATCATGGGAACTTCCGTAAGCCCCAACATCCACATAGATAAATTTCAAATTAGGATCCACAACAGCCATGAGCACTAGTGAAAAGAATTTTTTATAATTGTAATAGAGACTGCCAGTGAATGCAGGCATAACCAGTCTGACATGTTTCCCATCCACTGCTCCAAGGCAGTTAGGGAAATCATGTTTCTCCCAAAAAAGCTGCATGTTAGCCTCCCACATAGGTACGTCAGGAGTTGGCATAAATTCCGGTTGAAGTACTTTCCAGATCAATTTGCAGGTGTCCAAAACTAAGTATCGGATTGTACTTCTTCCCATGAGGAATTGGTAGTGAAGTGCTGCATATGAATGCCCTGTTGCCAGAAATCTGCAAAAGAAAAGAAATAACATGTATGTTTATTTTTATTCCTAGTTGCCCTCCTGCGGACAAGATGGAAGTCGGTCAGAGACAGTTACAAAAAGGAGATTGAAAAGCAATACCATGAATCCAAAAGTGGGTCTGGAAGTTCGCAGCGAACAAAATATAAATATTGTGGCATATTAGAATTTCTAAGAAAACATCATGAACCGGCTGAGTAAGTATGGCGTAAATGTTAACCTATTGCAATGTTTGTCAACTTCGCCAATAGAACAGTTTAGGAAGGAGTAGGCCCACAATGCAATTCAGTAGTGTGGAACGCATAATCTGCCATCACTCTACCAAATATATTGGGGGACGTAGCTTAATGTAAGGATGGCATAGGTCCAGTTTAAAATGATTATTACATGACAGGAATGTGGACTGTTCGTTACCCAACATAACAGTTGCCTGACAGTGCTGGTTATATGTTTTGCTGCAGTAGTGTCTACATCACACATCTGTAACACACATCTACCAAAATCAGTGCTAGTTTACTCAGGCCAGTTTTGCTCTATGCTTGCTCAGGGGCTGTGCCTAAAAGCTATGTACACAAATAATGGGAAAAATAGACAGGCTACTGCTATTGTTTTGCAATGAAAGATGCATCGCATTGTGCCCATATATTTGCTGTGACATCCATGGTCACTATTCCATGAACTAAAGTTGTGCTTTCCCCTTTCCAAAGGACTGAAGATAGCCTACCACCAGATCCTGAGGAGGACGATGTAGAGGTGCCACCTACCACCACCAGTGATGTGGAAGTTGAAGAAGACACTACACAGGATGTTGACACTGCTACACTGGAAGACAGTGACTCTACTACCCCAGATCACACACCACACAGCCCAGCGAGTAGTCGGACACGCACAACTGTCAGGTCTAGTAGAGGTGTGAGGGTAGCTACACAAGGCAGGAGAATAGGAAGAGGTATGAGCAGGGCTGAATACGACCAGAAGCTGATTAGTTCAATAGAAAAGGCTGTTGATCATATGGAGAAGCGAGAGGATGAAATGAAACAACTTAAAGAGCCATGCACACAGTATCTTTTAAGTTTGGTGCCACTATTACAAAAAGTGCCTCCTGATAAGCAATGGGCAGCCAGACATGCCATCTCTGAGACCCTGGGGAGATTCTTACTACCTGAGAGCCGTGCAGATGACAATGTGCACAACTACTTGCAGCAACCACACCTGCCTGCTTCCAGCCAACAATATAATGCACACCCACAACTCTCTTACCATATGCAACGCATTTATGACCCACCCCACTACCCACCAATGCATATGCATAACATGCCATATGGTCAACAGCCTCATTACTCTATGCCTCCACCTCAGCGCCCTGATCAAGGTATGCGATTTCAAACATCATCTATGCACAGTGACTCTACAGTGTACACTGATTTAACATCGCACAGCCAGTCTCATACAAATGCTGAATCAGGTACACATGCTTACAATCAGGGCCCTGGTAGTATGTGTGATTTGCTATCACAACATGACTAGTTTTTTGTAGTTTTACATTTTATTTTATTGTTCAATGCTCAGATTTGGATCTTAGTTTACATTACCTCAATGTTATGAGGAGTCGCTCAGTTGGTGTGATTGCTAGGCGAAAGTTAGTGTCTTGTCGGCGAAGGGCATCCTTCAGTTTGGCTAAAAGGCCATCAAAACTAGGAAAAAAGAGCATGCTTATCTTTAGATCTACTGTTGTTTGTTGCAGAAACATTTTTCATTTGTGACATATTACTTTTGCTGCTGAAAGCAAAGTATGGACAACACATGTCCAAAATATTCTTTGCACAGAAGAACAAAACATTAAAACGAAAGATTTTGTTCAAACATTCAGGGCCGGCCCGCCCATGAGGCGGGGTGAGGCGGGTTCCTCAGGCGGCAGGAAGTGGAGGGGCGGCAGCAGGAGGCATAAAGAGGAAGTGACTGGCCTGGTTTTTGCCGCCTTCGGGAGAGACTGCTCAGACTGGAGTGTGTGCTGGTTTACTGCCACCCCCGCCCGACCCGCCTGATAACCTCAATTTGGCTGCAGACTCTAACTGCAGTGAAGTCTGCACACTGAAGCGTCAATCGTGAGTGACTGACCCGGTGAACAGTGCAGGCCAGCCCTGCCATGTGACGTGCTGCCTGCGGCCCACCCACCATGCCGGACTCCGAGTCCAAGCTCTGCCGCCTACTAGGCCTCTGTGAGGCTGCACCTGCACGCTGCTTAATGGTGGGTGCCAGACAGAATACAGAACCGGAAGCCCGCCTTGATAGTAGTCACGGTCACTGCCCGTGACCGTGACAATGAGCCAGCCTTTGCCCCCCAGCCCCGGCGAGATGGAGTAGCAAGCTCGCCGCCTGCAGCTGCCCGCCAGCGCAAGATGATGGATGCTGGGCCTGGATCATGCCCGAAGCCTGCCCTCCGCTATCGCCGCCGCTGGACCCCATCATCGCCGGTGAGTCAGTTTGCTGCCCCAGGCTCAGGCCGCTCTGTCAGTGGCGGCGCTACACTGGGGCTTGCCGGAGCTCAAGCCCCAGCTGGCAAATTGTAAGCCCAGCCACCACAGAGGGCCCGGAGGCGCTGAGAGGACTTTTTTTTTTTTTTTTTTTAAACCCTTATCCCCGTCCTGCGACTGCTGCCTGTAATGTACATGTTTACAGCCCCCCCATGGGGGAGAAGGAGGGGGAACATAAGAGACATGGGGGAGAAGGAGGAGGGGCATTAGAGACATGGGGGGGAAGGAGGAGGGGCATTAGAGACATGGGTAGAAGGAGGGGGGACATTAGTTACAGAAGGAGGGGGGACATTAGAGGCATGGGGGAGGAGGGGGGCATTAGAGGCATGGGGGAGAAGGAGGGGGGGCATTAGAGACATGGGGGAGGAGGGGGGGCATTAGAGACATGGGTAGAAGGAGGGGGACACTAGAGACATGGTTAGGAGGGAGGTGGCACATTAGCGACATGGAGGAGAAAGAGGGGGACATTAGCGACATGGGGGAGAAGGAGGGGGGACATTAGCGACATGGGGGAGGAGGGGGGGCATTAGAGACATGGGTAGAAGGAGGGGGGACACTAGAGACATGGTTAGGAGGGAGGTGGCACATTAGCGACATGGAGGAGAAAGAGGGGGGCATTAGAGGCATGGGGGAGAAGGAGGGGGGACATTAGAGACATGGGGGAGGAGGGGGGGCATTAGAGACATGGGTAGAAGGAGGGGGGACACTAGAGACATGGTTAGGAGGGAGGTGGCACATTAGCGACATGGAGGAGAAAGAGGGGGACATTAGCGACATGGGGGAGAAGGAGGGGGGACATTAGCGACATGGGGGAGGAGGGGGGGGGATATTATTAGTGGCATGGGGGAGAAGGAGGGGGGACATTAATGGCATGGGAAGGAGAGGGGCATTAGTTTAATGGGGTGTGTGCAGTGTGCGCCGATCTTTGCTACCTCCAGTATAAGCTATTACTCTGTGCCTGTACTGATAGTAATCCAGCTGCAGGGGTGTGCTGATCTCTGCTGCTACCAGTATGTACTGTATTAGCTGTTACTCTGTGCCTGAACGGATAGTAAACCAGCTGCAGTGTGTGCTGATATCTGCAACCTCCAATATGTACAGTATCAGCTGTGATTTTGTGCCTGTACTGATAGTAATCCAGCTGCAGTGTATGCTGATATCTGCTACCTTCAATATGTATAGTATAAGCTCTGACACTGTGCCTGTACTGATAGTAAACCAGCTGCAGGGTGTGCTGATCTCTGCTGCTTCCAGTATGTACTGTATTAGCTATTACTCTGTGCCTGAACGGCTAGTAAACCAGCTGCAGTGTGTACTGATATCTGCAACCTCCAATATGTACAGTATCAGCTGTGATTTTGTGCCTGTACTGATAGTAATCCAGCTGCAGTGTATGCTGATATCTGCTACCTCCAATATGTATAGTATAAGCTCTGACACTGTGCCTGTACTGATAGTAAACCAGCTGCAGGGTGTGCTGATCTCTGCTGCTTCCAGTATGTACTGTATTAGCTATTACTCTGTGCCTGAACGGATAGTAATCCAGCTGCAGTGTGTGCTTATATCTGCTACCCTCAATATGTATAGTATAAGCTGTGACTCTGTGGCTGTACTGATAGTAAACCAGCTGCAGGGTGTGCTGATCTCTGCTGCTTCCAGTATGTACAGTATAAGCTATTACTCTGTGCCTGTACTGATAGTAAACCAGCTGCAGTGTGCGCCGATCTTTGCTACCTCCAATATGTACATTTTAAGCGGTTTGCCATATTATCTGTATTTTGGAGGAACCTCTGCCAAATTACGTGTATTTTTGGTGAAATGCTGTCATATTACATGTATTTTGGGGGTAAACACTAAGGCAGAGCTCAAACTCATGACCATGCCCACATTCTGTTGTGTGCCCATGCCCATTTTTGGGCGTGAGCCCTGCCTGCCAGCCATTGAGCCCCTACAAAAATCTGAAGCTGGAACCGCCACTGCGCTCTGCTCTGCCTTTCACGGTCCGTCGGATTCATTTTTTTGTATTTTGTAATGTGACGTCATCATAATGATGATATATAAATGTGGTAGTCAGACTTACTGGTATTTATTTTGGAATGTGTGTTAGACAGACTGGTAGTGTCTAGTGGGTGTGGTATTGGTATATGCAGGCCAGGCTGCATATACAGGCTGGGGCTCTGCATTGCAGGGGGGTGTATATGTCATCCTGTTGCTGGTAGTGTCTAGTGTGGTACTGTATTGGTATATGCAGCCAAGCACTACCCCCTGCAATGCAGGGCCCCAGCCTGTATATGCAGGGCCTGCACATCACAAGGTATGTGATAGTTCACTGTAGATCAGAAACTGAAGCTGTCTTCTTTAATCTTGTTTTAAGGAAAAGGGGGGGAGGGGAGAGGGGGTCGGCCGGGGGGGGGGGGGGGGGGCCTTCATGATCTTTGCCTCAGGCAGCAGAAAGTCCAGGACCGGCCCTGCAAACATTGCTTCATTACTGTGTCCCATATGCTGATTGTTGCCATATACCTAATGAAGTATGCACCAGGAGTATGTAAGGTCATAATATACTCCAAATGTTTTGGGTAAACTATGGATATATAATATAGTAGTTACTCCTATAGAAAAATTAGATGGAGGCCTTAGGCATTGAATACATAACACACCAGGATCAAGTATCACAGTTATTTGGTTAGCTTATGTATACACCGGATTGATTATTGTGTTGTTTTTCTGTTTACAGTCAAACACAGTTAACTAAGGGCCAAAAAGTGCTTCCAATTTCATTCCTCCCCAAAATACTTAGCCCCATGATAAAAATAAGTGACAAGTATTCTTACCTGGACACAGACATGCGGGTGTAGCCAAAAAACTTTTCTGGATGGTGCCTCAAATCTCTATATAGGGTCCAAAATTGACCCTTCCGGCGCCGCTCTTGTAGCATGGGATGCACCCAGTATCTCCTTGTCCTTGGCCTACGTCTCATATATGCTGCTACACAGAGCAATAACAGCACATCAGGAAACATTTTCAAAAACAAGTCACTCTTCTCTCCAAACCACAGTGTCACCTCTCCTGAACTAACCCACAATGTTGTTAAGGACCCCACCCTTTTTATATTGGGTTTTTTACTTCAATTGCTCAATGTGCTTCACATGTGTCATCAATATATCGCACTTTAACCCTTTGTTTAAGGTCTTTTTACCTCTTTTCCTGAAAAACGCAAAACGCAAAACGCTTCCAAAAACGCTTGCAAAAACGCACGCAAAAAACGCAAAACGCCCCCAAAACGCCCCAAAACCGCGCTATCAAAATGACACTAAGCGGTTCAAAAAACGCTAGCGTTTTGCGGATCTGCTTGCGGTTTTTGGTGTGCACCAGCCCTGAGTATGTATTTTTTGAAAATACTGTCCCACCAAAAGAGGGGGGCACTATATTTCAATAATAAAATATGAGTATAAAACAAAAAAACACAACTGGAATGAAAAAATTGTTTAAGTAAACTGCTTATTGTAGCTCTGGATAATTATCAAACAATAGGGCCTGCACAATAGAAACACAACAGTTTTTTCATATTGGTGCTCCTTTATACAAACACAACGCCCCAAAACAGGGACAGATTTGTATACTTTCTGGCGCCCAAGGCCACTGCCAGCACCAAGGCTGCTGATCACTGGTTTTCAGAAGGAATTGATAATATACACCAGGTCCAATCTGATTTCCATTTTTCTGATCACTTTTCTGCTCACCTCTAAAAAAATTGATTCAACCCGTCAATCTGATGGGAAAATGTATGGTCAATATACAGAAATGTTCGCAACACCTCTACCTAAACCTATTATTCTGGGAAATTGCATGGTGTGTAACAGGCATAAATAACCTGATAACAGTGGAATGCTTATTGAAATGCTGCTTTTATTGCTAAAGGTGGCCACACACGATACAATAAAATGATCCGATTTTAAAGCAATTCGATAAAAACGATCAGATCTCCCGAAAAAATCGAAAGCTTTTTTTTCATTCAACTGAAAAATCCGATCGGATTTCACGTTTTCTTCTATTTTAATCGATCCAGAATGCCAGATATTTTTCTTCAATTTTTCTAATGATTGTATGGTGTGTGTTAGATTGTAAATTTATTAATATACACACCCTAGCAATTTTGTCAGAGTTTCCAATCATTTTTATCATAATTGGGGAAAAATGTAACACATGTGTGTGGTACATTGGTCATATTTTTGAAATGTTACAATCAGTCAGAAAAATTGATTGCAATTCTTAATTTGAACAGATATTAAAAAAATTGTATGATGTGTGGCCACCTTAAGCCTTCGTCAGACTCAATTACTGATTATTTTACTAATGGCTAACATGGTACAATACTCTACCTGTAAAATGAGCCAGCAAGGGGTCAAGATAGAAGATGCTACCATAAATTCCTCTAGGGAAAAAAATCATATCTCTTTCTGTTTAAGATTTCAGGGGGTAGAGAGGAAGTAATGGAGGGCGGCTGACCAGCTATACTGTCTGACAGCTGGAGTTCTAAAGTGCAGCTGAAATTTACGTGAATGTGTGCTGTCTGTGCAGGAAAAGTTTTTAAGAGTTCTGTATCTACAACCCAGGCACAGTGGCACTAATCACTAAAGCATGTATGTCCTGAGATCATCAGGACACAGCAGATGCAGCAGAGCAAGCGGTGACTGTCTCATCGCACACCAGGAAGTAAGGAAGATGCACGGAGCTCAAGAATTCAGGCTGTATGTACAGCAAAGCAAGGAGGCTTCGGACTAGAAGAAATGATTTACTTTGACATGTAGCCTCTTATGTCTCCCAAGTCCTGCCTCTCCTCTTCCCTTCTGCTTTTTCAGAGCTTAATCCTTCCATGCCCAAAAAGTGTGTGTGTGTGTGCGCGTGCGTGCGTGCGTGTGTGTGTGTGTGTGTGTGTGTGTGTGTGAGCAGGCAATCATACCTATGTTGAAAGTCTCTGTGTTTCCAAGTGCATGTTTAAAAATATGCCTGCGCATACGTTTTGAGTGATCTCTGTACAGTACCACTAGTCCCGGAGTAAAAAAACTATTATTTACAATGTGCGTCAGTGCTTACAAACTCTGTCACAATGTTGTAGGTGCCAGTGTCCTCACTGGAACATTTTCTATTTGATTTGGCTCCCAAATAGATAATAATAATGATGAAAACACAAACGTTATTTCAAGAAAGGATTTGCTTTGCTAATTTTGACAAGAAAAGCGAAAGATGTCCCCTGTTGCAGTCCAACTCCGTATCATGTGATTATCATAGCATTTTTAGTGCTGTATTTTTACAATGCTCCTCAGTTGTCACATAATCAGCAAGCACGCTAAAGTCATGACTGACTGCTTGAACTTACAGTGACCCTCATACTCATTCACAAAACATAAGCTAATAATCTTAAAAAAAAAGTTTGAAAAATGTAATGTAGCGTTGTCTGCATTCGTTGAAATAGGTTGGAGTTTCAGACCATTCTGTCACCCACGGTCAGGCATCCTGGTGTGGTGATCAAACCTGTAATGAGACGTAACTGATCTAGGACATCACTGAAGTGTGGAATGCCAGTCACCATGGTGCCATGAAACTCATTAAAGCTGAATTCTAGGAATTCAACAAATTAGCACAATGTAATCTCAGCTTTCTGCACGACAGAACAATGCAAACATTCTGTAAATAAAATAATATTAATTATAATAAAAAACACTTTTCAATTATTTTTTTTTCAAGCGAAAAAGTTGTCATGTGACCAATCCCCTTCCAATTACAAATACACGGGGGTGATGCGCCCAGGATAATTAGACTATACTCTAAATAGATTTTTATTCAAGGATTGTGCTGATGAAAATGCGTTTCTCGGGTCTCTCCTCACTTCTTCAGGAGAGGTGTAGTGAGAGTGAAATCTACAACAAATGGATTTGTGGCAAGAATTTTCTGTTGGTTGTGCAGCCTGCTTTCTACATCTTATCAAGAGAGGGCGCTGTTCAGGCATTAGGAGTTACTTGTCTTGTATTAGAGCTCCTAAAAAGATACATAGTGCCATCCTCCATAGGGAGACAGTAAATAGGCCTGTGGCCTACCTGTTAACCATTAAGCCCTGCTACAGTCCATGATGAGCTCTGCTGCATGACTCATTCACCTCTCCTCCTGCTTCTCCAGCCACTCTGTCAGTCCCTTCACTGGCTGCTAGTTACACAAAGGATACAATTCAAAATTCTGCCTCTCGCCTGGAAAGCGCTATACAACCTAGCCCTTCTTATTTAAACAAACTTATTTCCAGGTACCATCCTACACCCAATCTCTCTCTCTACTAACAATATTCTTCTGTCTTCATCTTTGGTCACCTCTTTTAACTCCTGCTTACAAGACTTTTCTTAGTCCTCTCACCTCCTCTGCAACGCCCTTCCTCAACACATCCATCAGCCACACTTACCCTTTTTAGGTGCAACCTGAAAACTCACCTCTTCAGAAAAGCATACTCTCTCACTTAGGATAGTTTGGTCACTGACCACCATTTTACCATCTCTAACATAGCTTCCCTTCACCTATTGTCTTATTCCTTAACCCCCTTAGCCTGTAAGGCCAATTGGACAGGGATCTCTTGCCCTTTTGGGTCTCAATGCTGTGTAATTTGTGTGCATATCTTCCACCCCTATGTAAAAATATGCAATTGATTTGCTGACTGCATCAGCTGTAATACAACATTGTCTTGCACTGTTGCATTGTTTATATTGTATTGTTACACTATGTATTCTGTTGAACAGCCCCACGGAAGATGCTGGCGCTATATAAATCAATAATTTTATTATTATTATTATTTAGTATTTATATAGCGTCAACATCTTAGGCAGCGCTGTACAGAGTATATATTGTCTTGTCACTACCTGTCCCTCAGAGGAGCTCACAATCTAATCCCTACCGTAGTCATATGTCCATATCGTGTAGTGTATGTATTGTAGTCTAGGGTCAATTTAAGCGGAAGCCAATTAACTTATCTGTATATTTTTGGGGTGTATGAGGAAATTGGAGTGCCCGGGGGAAACCCACACCGACACGGGGAGAACATACAAACTCCTTGCAAATAGTGCCTCGGCTGGGATTTAAATCTGGAACCCAGTGCTGCATGGCGAGAGAGCTAACCACTACACCACCATGCTGCCCAATGCTGAAAATAAATAACAAATGATAATCATTTGAGATATTCAGCAGTCTCTGTCATTTGAGAAATGCTAATTGCAACATTTTTTCATAAATGGTGTGTGTACCCTTAAGACAGAGCTTGGAAAGGGGGGAAAGAAACACTAAGATGAATTTGTTATGAGCACTGATGTGCTGTTAATGAACATAAGGATGCCAATGCAATAAAGTAACAAAAAAAACCCAAAAAAATAACAGGAAACTACTTTCAGAGGGAAGAACACTTCCTCCACACAATGAGAAATAAATGTCAGCAAGATATATGGTGTTTGCCCCAAACACCAGATTGTGAGGTTTAGAATGACAACAGGAAAATAAAGTATCACATAACTGCCGAGCCCACTTAGGATGATACAGCGTGCATGATCAAAGAATTATTTAGCAATATCGCCATGATAGCTGTAATTACAACACATGATGGCACTTCTTTAACCACTTCTAGAATGTGTGCCAAGCATGAATAAAATCCAAGGCCTGCTTTACACCTTATCAAACTACCATCATTTACTGGAGGTCAGAGTGTTGCCTGCCTCATTCCATGTACCTCATTCTCCTGCACATACCATTAACTATCCTAAGCATAGCCTGTAAAAATCAGACTCTTTAATGGGGTTATTTATTCCTCACAGTTATATGGTTCCAGTGCTTTACATAGTGCTTTGCCGAGAAGCAATCAATTCAGTTAACCCTTTAGCAGCGCAGGGCTGAATTTATCCTGCCACTGGGTAGGTAATCCTTTCCCCAGCCTGGCAGGCTCAGCAGGCGGTGTGGCGACAGGGTAGGGGTAGGGGTGGTGGCAGGGAGCTCCCATACATACCTGTCCAGCCGGCTCGATCACTTCTTCTTCCTCCACCGCAACAACATACTACCGAGGAGTCTCCTGGGTTCCGATTACATGATATGACATGTGATCGGGTTCAAGGAGACCATGTCAGTGTTACAGTGCCACCCAGTGGTGGAAGATTCTCTTCCATTACCAAACTTCCTCCACTGGGTGGTGCTGTAACGCTGACATGGTCTCCTGGATCCTGATCACATGCCATAATCATGTGATCGGATGTGACCGAGACCCAGAAGATCTGCAGAGAGTTCAGAGCCGCCGGTGGAGGAAGAGAAGAAGCCATCCGGAGCAGGTAAATATAGCTTCTTACTCCCATGCACTCGTTTGACTGCACTAGACAGCCAAACGAGTTATCCCGATAGAGGATAGAAGCAGCAGAAGCAGCTTCAAACAAGGCATCCTATTGGTTGAAATATTAAAGGTCACCTGAAGTAAGAGGAATATGGATATATGCCATATTTATTTCCTTTTAAACTATGCCAGTTGCCTAACGTCCTACTAATCTTTTGAGTGTCTGACTCAAACAACTGAAACAAGCACACTGCAAATCCAGTCAGACCTTAGTCAGAAACATCTGCATGGTTGTTCAGGATCTATAGCAAAACCTTTTGGAAGCAGAGGATCAGCTAGGCCATTTTTCATAGTTTAAAAGAAAATAAACATGTCAGCCTCCATATCCTTTCCACTTCAGGTTTCATTTAACCTACCTGTTAGGTGGAAGGAACTGGAGCAGTTGGAGAAAACTAGTGTAAACACTGGGAAATATACAATCAGCTTGAAGATAGTGTTCTAATTGTGAATAAAATCCAGGATTCTAACAATGCTAGGTAAATAACCATATTAAGAGACTACTTTTAGAGGGAAACATACTGGACAACAGTAGTTGCTAGCAATGCCATTGAACAAAAATAACTATTTTGCTTGCTTCACCAATGTATGGCGCTGGAAGCCGAGAGTAAAGGTGGCCATACACTGGTTGATTTGCCATCAGATTCGACCAACAGATAGATCCCTCTCTGATAGAATCTGATCAGAGAGGGATCGTATGGCCACCTTTACTGCAAACAGATTGTGAACCGATTTCAGCCTGAAACCGTTCACAATCTGTGGTGGTGGTGGTGGTGCTGCTGCCGCCGCTCCCCGCCCAGCATATATTACCTGCTCCGCCGGCAAGAGTCCCCTGGACACTGCTGCTCCGTCTCCGCACTGGTCTGGTCTCCGGAATGCTTCACTTCTTCCTGCCCGGCAGGAAGTTTAAACAGTAGAGGGCGCTGTACTGTTTAAACTTCCTGCCGGGCAGGAAGAAGTGAAGCATGCCGAAGACCAGACTAGCGCGTAGACGGAGCAGCCGTGACAGCGGGACTCGCGCCGGCGGAACAGGCAATGTATACCCACTGTATTGCATCAGTCATCGGGCATTCGAACGCAGCTATCGATGCACTCCCAACCCGCCGGCGTTTGAAAAAAATCTTCCGCACGGATTGATCGACGGGAGTCGATGGGAACAATGGATTTCGGATGGAAATCCATCGTTCTGTCAGCGGTGTGCGCGGCGATTTCACAGCCGTTTCGATCACTGTGATCGAAACGGCTGTATATCGGCGGGAAAATCGTTAGGTGTATAGGCCCCTTAAGTGAGTAACTTTATTTATGCTCCGCCCGCAACTCTACATAGGGAGGGAGAGGCACATCTGCCACCTATACTTGTGAGGAGCACTCCCTAATACTAGGGGCACACCTGGATACCTAGAATGGGGAGGGAAATACCTAATACTGGAACACTACTGGCTACCTAAACTTGGGAGGAGACTGCCTAATACTGGGACACACCTGGCTACCTAAACTGAGTAACTGCTGTTGAAATTGGTAGTAGCTGTAGCAAGACCTCAGGGTGGCAAGATCTTACGTCTAATATATCAGCAGGCAGTGCTATAACTACAAGTCATGAGCCCCCCCCCCAGCAAAACTTTGAGGGGCCCTTCAATGTTCTCACCCTTCTCCTTGCCTCCTATTGATACCCTTCACTGCCTTGTGGCCCATCTCACAAGGATTACAAAAAAAGTTTGGCAAAATGACATTCACACTCACAAAAACACCTGATCTGAAATATAAGCCCCTGTATAGGAGGATAGGGAAGGTTAGTAGTTGCCGAATGATTCCCCTCCACCCCCCAAAGCTCTACTTCTCTCCAGTCATGCCCCTGTCAGGGATAGAAATTAGTACAGGCCTATTAGTAGGACCTCTAAAAAGTACATTCTCACATCATACTTATAGGGAACCTAAACTGAGAATTATATGGATTTTTCCTTTTAAAATAATACCAGTTGTCTCTAATACTTTTAGCCACAGCTCCTCAACAAGCATGCAGATCAGGTGCTCTGACTGAAGTCAGACTGGATTAGCTGCATGCTTGTTTCCGATGTGTGATTCAGCCACCACTGCAGCCACAGGGATCAGCAGGATACCAGGCAACTGGTATTGTTGAAATGGAAACATCCATATCCCTCTCAGTCTAGGTTCCCTTTATTAGGAATAAACAGAACAGTAGGAAGAGAAACAGACACGTGCAGCAGCATAGCCTCTAGTTGACAATGTCTCATTTCTTCATTAAAAAAAAAAAATGAATTACATCATCAGTACAAGAAATGTGCACAGACAGCCGCAGGATATTAGAGAGTGCTGTTAAAACAGCCAAGGAAATTTGGGCACAGCCGGCGCCACCTTAGACCGTAATAGCAATTATGGCTATAGGGGCACACAATGAGTAGCTTTGGCGCCTTCAGAAGACAGAGCTTAAGTTACTTTTAAAACGCTGTAATTCGGTCGCCAATTAATAACTGGCAGCTGAATTACATCATTCCCTACGATCCACGTCGACCTGGAGGGGGAATAGTAATTAACGGAAAGCTGTATCCTGTGCCCAACTCTTCCAGCGGCAGAATTAGAGGTACGATATTAGGGAAGTCCTCTTCTCACACATACTGTATATTCCTCTTTCCTCAATGCTGGAAACAATGGAATAGAGACACAGCATGTTCAGCACCTTGGAAAGCTCCTGCACTGTGGAGATTGTTCAGCACCTTGGAAAGCTCCTGCAATGTGGTGATCAGATACCGTAAAGATCTATGCTAATAACGGAGAGAGAGTGTTTGATAGCGATGGCAATGCAATAAAATGCAAATCATTTTGCGTTGATAAAGAATTTGGTGGGATTTGACTGGATCATTTTCAAGCAGCATACAATTGCATACAAAATCTGCATAATTCTGCATCAATTCAGAAGTATTTGACTCTAATTGACGATTCCTAGTGTTTGCACCTGCTTGCCTGTAAAATATCACTTCATAATCTGCTGTGACCTGTGGTAGTCAATGTGCAGAGTACCAAATCCTTATATATATTTGGTATATCAAACCTCTTATCTGTATAATGCCTTATCAATATCTAGTAAGTAATATGTACAGTGGGATGCAAAAGTTTGGGCAACCTTGTTAATAAATCGTTGGTTGTTACGATAAAAAATGTCAGTTAAATATATCATATAGGAGACACACACAGTGATATTTGAGAAGTGAAATTAAGTTTATTGGATTTACAGAAAGTGTCTGATAATTGTTTAAACAAAATTAGGCAGGTGCATAAATGTGGGCACTGTTGTCATTTTATTGATTCCAAAACCTTTAGAACTAATTAATGGAACTCAAATTGGATTGGTAAGCTCAGTGACTCCTGACCTACATACGCAGGTGAGTCCAATTATGAGAAAGAGTATTTAAGGGGGTCAATTTTAAGTTTCCCTCCTCTTTTAATTTTCTCTGAAGAGTAGCAACAAGGGGGGAGGGGGTCAAAACAACTCTCAAATGACCTGAAGATTGTTCACCATCATGGTTTAGGGCTCTTTCACATTAGGGCAGATTTTCTGTGTTTCAACGCAAGGGGTAAAGTTTGCGTTACCCAAGGTGAAATGAAAGTCCATAGACTTTCATTTTAGCTTTCACATATAACGCAGCCTTTTTGTGCGTTGCGTTACACTGCACCCAGGCGCAGTTTTTCGGCCGACGCTAGCTTTATGGGTTACAATGTTAGTCAATGTAAAACGCACACTATGGGCGTTTTTAATCCGTTAATGCAGGCAATCAGTCCCAGAATGCAACAGAGGAACAATGTAGAAAGTTGAAAACTAAAAGAAAAAAAAATTACCTGCGTTTTCCTATGTGCTGTAACGCATTGAAAACGCATTAAAAACGCACACTCACTGCAGTGCAACGCATATCAAAACGCATTAAAACGCATACAACAAAACGTATGCTTTGAGCGTTCTCCAACGCAAGCTCTGATGTGAAAGAGCCCTTAGGGGAAGGATACAGAAATATGTCTCAGAGATTTCAGCTGTCTGTTTCCACAGTTAGGAACATATTGAGGATATGGAAGACCACAGGCTCAGTTCAAGGCTCAAAGTGGCAGACCAGGGAAAATCTCGGATAGACAGAAGCAACGAATGGTGAGAACAGTCAACCCACAGACCAGCAAGAAAGACTTACTAAATCATCTTGCTGAAGATAGAGTCACTGTGCATCATTCCACCATTTAGCGTACTTTACACAAGGAGATGCTGTATGCAAGAGTGATGCAGAGGAAGTCTTTTCTCCCCCCACAGCACAAACAGAGCCGCTTGAGGTATGCTAAAGCACATTTGGACAAGCCAGCTTCATTTTCGAATAAGGTGCTGTGGACTGATGAAACTAAAATTGAGTTATTTGGGCATAACAAGGTGCATTATGCATAGAGGAAAAAGAACACAACATTCGAAGAAAAACACCTGCTACCTACAGTAAAATATAGAGTGGTTCTATCATGCTGTGGGGCTGTGTGGCCAGTGCAGAGACTGGGAATCTTGTCAAAGTTGAGGGATGCAAGAATTCCACTCAGTTTTAGCAGATTCTGGAGACCAATGTCCAGGAATCAGTGACAAAGCTGAAGCTGCGCCGAGGATGGATCTTTCAACAAGACAACAACCCTAAACACCGCTCAAAATCCACTAAAGTATTCATCCAGAGGAACAAGTGCAACGTTCTGGAATGGCCATCACAGTCCCCAGACCTGAATACAATTGAAAATCTGTGTTGTAGGTTAAAGAGAGCTGTCCATGCTCGGAAGCCATCAAACCTGAATGAACTAGAGATGTTTTGTAAACATGAATGGTCCAAAATACCTTCAACCAGAATCCAGACTCTCATTGGAACCTACAGGAAGCATTTAGAGGCTGTAATTTCTGCAAAAGGAGGATCTACTAAATATTGATTTCATTTCATTTTTGTGGTGTCCAAATTTATGCACCTGCCTAATTTAGTTTAAACAATTATTGCACACTTTCTATCAATCCAATAAACTTCATTTCACTTCTCAAATATCACTGTGTGTGTCTCCTATATGATATATTTAACTGACATTTTTTATCGTAACAACCAATAATTTATACAGGAAAATCATGAGGATTAACTAGGTTGCCCAAACTTTCGCATCCCAATATATATATATATATATATATATATATATATATATATATGCATAGTGAAAAAGTATAAGGTATTCAGAGACAACCTTTTAAGTGACCCTAGGTGTTATTCACCAAACCTTTCTTATGGTTTATCGTTCCTTATCTATTTTTCACCTTATGTATGCAAAACCCTTAAGAACCCCAAAAGCAGCAGATGTCTTTTTTAAAGTGTAATGCTAGGCACACACTATGAGATTTTATGGTCGATTTTCTGTCAGATCGATTATTTCCAACATGTTCAATTTGCTTTCCGATCGATTTACAAGCATTTTCCAATCGATTCCCTATTACAGTTAATGGAAATCAATCGAAAAATGCTCGGAAATCGATCGGAAAGCAAATCGGACATATTGGAAATAATCGATCTGACAGTAAATCAACTATAAAATCTCATAGTGTGTACCCAGCATTACACAGAAGATAAAGAGGAACTTTAACCCGGGATTGAACTTAATCCAAGTCAGTAGCTGATACCCCCTTTCCCACAAGAAATGTTTACTTGCTGTCTGTGAACCTTGTTGAATTGTGGGAAATAATGTTTTTTTTCCAACTGCCAAGCAAGCAATATCTTCTCTGTGCATAGGATTCTCAGCTATGAACATTCTGCACAGATTACCTGACAGAAGTAAAGATGTCACCACCAGTGATACATTTCAGAATGTAAATCAAGGAGGGGAAAGATCTTACAATTGGCAAACACTGACTAAATAATCTATAAATCAATATTGTAAAGAATAAGCAGTTTTATTCATTAAGTCATTTACACTTCAGTTCCTCTTTAAAGGGAAGCTGAACTGAGTAAACTTATTTAAAATAAACATATGATGTACCTGAAAATGAATATTACTGTCCATTATTCCTTTCAGACATTCACAATTTTCTTCTAATAACCATTCTTTCCAGTTCTGATAAGACTGCCAGAACTGAAGTATATCAGTTGATGGCAGTTATAACCAATACAGAAACATCCACGTTTCCCTATGGCTCAAGTGGATGATATTACAGTTTAAAGAGGAGCTGTTAGGTATAAGGTCTCAGAGAAAAAAAACACATATATCAGTAGCTAAATATTGGCTGTACTTACATTACATATGCATTTCACTGTCCACGTTTGGATTTCACAGAATTTTTATATAGTATTTGCAGAGAATGATGCTCCTGACAGCTCATGGCAGGTTCCATGTTTGTCTGTCTTGTATGAAGCCAATTGTGATGTAATATCCTCCCCTACCCTGCTTCCTGATGATTCGACTCACAAAAAAGATCAGGATCAAAGATCCTAATGGTTCATGATCCGGACAAGACTACTGTGCAGTGAATATTAATTAGCCATGTGGCTAGGAACAATAGCGGACTCCTGCAGTATACTCTAATGGAACATGTGCCCTGTGAACAGCACTGTAACGATTGGTGTAGCAACACAGACGTTTGATTATGTGTGATCTGCAGAATCACCAATAATACAGACGCTATACCTGATTATGTGGTGATCTGCAGTATCACCAATAATACACGTATAGCTGGCAAGATACAAGGTATGTGTAGTGCTTGGTGCAACAATAGACTGGGCCTTACCAGAGGAGCTGGTAGGCACTATAAGAACTCAGCAACAACAGGTATAGCAAGACCTCACCAGAGGAGCTGGTGGGGACTCATAGAACACAGTAACAAGAAGTTAGCTGAGCCTCACCAGGGGAGCTGGTGGGCACAATTAGAATACAGTAACTGTTTAGTTTAGCTGAGCCTCACCAGAGGAGCTGGTGGGCACTATTAAGAATACCCCACCAGTGGCGAGGGTCCACTGGTGAGTCGGAGCGTCAGACAGGCTAGGTTCGGCAACTAAGAGGCAGATACAGTACAGAGTCAGAAGGCAAAATAGTAGAAGGTAATCAGGCAGGGATTCGGCAACTAGATCAGATGGGCAGAAGTACAAAGACGAATAGCAATTAGCAGAGTCAGAGGTTAGCCAGAGTCATACACAGAATATCAATAATATACAGTAATCAAACTCCTAGTCTGGTGTGAAATCCCCGGTTTCCTCCCAGATCAAAGCACACCGGATACTAGTCTAAGGTCTGAGCGCTAGCATATAAGTATTCGCAACCGCAGACGAGTTGCGAGTCAGCAGAGACGGCTTAAGAGGCCGAGGACACCTCCAAGCCGCGCCCACTCCAATCAGCCAATCCTGAGCGGCAAACAACTGCTCTGACATCAGCCGACCAGCGGGTCAGCTGACGTGCCTCCTCCCAGCATGAAGGTCCTGTCTACGCGCGCAGCCGTGCGATACAGAAACCTTATGTGCAAAAGGCAATTCCATCCTCGGCATGCTAGACGCCAAGGGAATGGAGAAAGACTCTGAATAGGGAACCGAAGCGGCTGCGGAGACACCCTGCGTGCCCGCAGCCGCATATGTTACAAGCACATTGATTTTTCAGTGTTGTGAGCTGGGCTGCAAGTTACAAGCTGCTGTAACATGAGTCTGAAACTTCTCACTGTGAAAGCAGCCTTAGGGCGGGATAGGGAAATGAAGGCGAGGACCAAGG
The DNA here is from genome assembly GCF_040937935.1 of Hyperolius riggenbachi. Taxonomy (NCBI): domain Eukaryota; kingdom Metazoa; phylum Chordata; class Amphibia; order Anura; family Hyperoliidae; genus Hyperolius; species Hyperolius riggenbachi. The sequence continues at coordinate 278,841,278 of NC_090651.1, forward strand.
GAGTGCAGTAGGGAGAAGAAGCAGCCCCAGAATGCTTTGCAGTATCTGTTATGCGGCCTGCCAGCCTCCTTAGGAGCTTGGGAATAAAGAGCCTTGCTGTTCAGCAAACATCAAAGTAAGAGAGGTTTTTAACTTCAGTATTGCCTTTTTGGCTTCCTTCTAAACGGTTTAACACAGGAGAATAGAGGTTTAAATTAGCTTTTGCAGCCTGACAGTTACTCTATAACAGTGTGCTGACCAGGAAGCTGTTATGGGGTAATGGCCATTTTCAAAACAGAGGATGGAGAATTGTATCCATCCCAGTGGACAAACAGGAGGCAGGAGAGGAGAAAGAGATTGAGGAGTAGACTAAATGGGAGGTAAGTATGACGTGTAAGTTTATTTTGACTTTTAATTTTCAGTTCAGATTTGCTTTAAGTTAATTATCAGGTAAAATATCTTACGGATGATTCAATGTGATCTGCTAGCTCAATAACCATCAGCAGCAGTCTACATATAAGTAGCATTTTATTCTAGCTCCTCAAGCAATCCTCCTATTTTATGTAGCTAAGGGCTCTTTCACACTAGAGCCCTCTTTCTGCGTTTTAATGCAAAGTTGATATTTTGCATTAACCAATGTGAAATGGAAGTCCATAGACTTTCATTTTACCTTTCACACCTGACGCTGCGCTTTGGTGCGTTG